>NC_061857.1:381847-384347 GCF_019202785.1 Penaeus chinensis
AAAGTTTCCTTACCCCCCCCTCCCCTCTTTACCTCCCTTTCCCCTTACCTAAACCCCTCATTACCTTCCTCTCTTTTACCCAAGACCACGAGCTTCTTCTTTTCCTTTTATTTCTCTCCTTCCCTTCCCTTTCCTCTTTACTTTCTTTCCCTTCTTTCCTTCGTTCGTTCACTCCTTACCCCTTTTCTTGTCTTTATCTTCCCTTTCCCCTATTCCTCTTTTTCTTCTCTCCTCGTTTCTCTCTTTCTCCCTCTTTCTCTAAACCTACGTATTATCATATATTAATTATTTTCCCTTTTATCTCCTATTTTCCTTCTCTTCCTCTTCCTTATCAGTTTTTTTCTTCTTTCACCTCCTTCTCTCGTCTCTCCTTCGCCCTTTTTCCTTATCCCTCTCTTCTCTATCTCTTTTAATCGTTCCATCTGCTCATTTCTCTTTCTCCTCTCTCTTTTCTTCTCCTTTCTCTTCTTTATCCTCATTTCCTTCTCCTTTTTCTTCCTTCCCCCTTAATTCGTTCCTCTTTCTCTTCCTTCTTCCCTCTCCTTTCCCCTCCCCTTTCTCCTCTACAAAAACTCTTTCCCTCTTTCTTCTCTCCTCTTCTTGCCCTCTTCCCTCTCCCTTTCTCTCCCTTTCTCTCCTCTCCCTACACTTCTTTCCCAATTCCTCCTTTCTTTCTCCCATCTCTCTTTATTACTCTTCCCCTTTTCTCCTCCCTTCCTCGCTCTCCCCTCTCTCCTCTATCCTCACCCCTCCCTCCTCCTCCCTCCCTTCCTTCTGTCTTATTTTTCCCCTCTCTCCTCTCCTCCCTCCCTCCCTCCCTTTCTTCTGTCTTATTCCTCCTCCCTCCCTCCCTCCCTCCCTCCCCCCTTCCTTCTACCTTTCTCCCTTACTTCCTTCTGTCTCATTCCTCCCCTCTCTCCTCTCCTCCCTCCTCCTTCCCTTCCTTCTACCCTCCTCCTCCCCCCCTATCTTCCTTCCCTTCCTTCTACCCTCCTCCTCCCCTCTCTCCCCCCCCTCCCTATCTTCCTTCCCTACACACGCCCCCCCCCCCCCCCCAAACACACCTACGAGACAGCGGGTCGCCATTCCTCCCCCCCCCTCCCCCCCCTCCTCTCCATCCTTTATTCCGAGCGGCGTTCGTACAGCAGGCAGGCGGATCATGTATCCGGGAGACTGTATGCGGCTACACGAACGCTCCTTCGATGCAACTGTAGATGTTTATGGTCCTTGTGAGATGTTGGGTATTTGTAAAGTTCGTATTCCTGAGATATTTTGGCCGGTGTGGTATTTCGGAGTTTGGGGGAGTGGGGGGAGGGAGGAAGGGGGGGGGCAGTGTTCGGTTGGTTTACTTGCCTATTTAGCTGTTTCTTAATTTACATATTTGTTCGTTTGTTAAAATGTTTGTTTTATTAGTTTAATTATCTATCTACTTCTTTCTGCATTTGTTTGTTTGTTTCATTTGTCATTTGTTTATTGGTTCATCTCTTCATTTATTTACTCACTCGTTTCTGTCTTTATCTATCTATCTATCTACATATTTATCTATTTTGTATGGATATGAACGAATTCGTGTTCCGGAGCTTTCCTGCTTTGTTCAGATACCCTATTTATTGATTCATCTCGATTCATCTGTTCATTCGCTAGTTTCTTCACTTATTTATTTATCTGTCTATCTATTTACTCATTTGTCTATTTCATCGGGATGTGAAGAAGGGATGAGGAGGTGGGATGTGAACGAATTCGTGTTCCTGAGCTTTCCTGCTTTGTTCAGATACTCCCGTTTATTGATTCATCCCTTAATCTATTAATTCACTTATTTCTTTACTTACTTATTTATCTATCTATCTAATTGCTCATTTATTTTGTAGAGATGGGAGGGAGGGAGGGAGGGAAGGAGGGAGGGAGGGGGGAGGGATAATGACTCAGATAGATGTGAACGAATTCGTGTTCCGGATCTTTCCTGCTTTGTTCAGATACTCCTGTTTATTGACTCATCTCTTAATCTATCAATTCATTCATTTTTTTACTTATCTATTTATCTATCTATCTAATTACTCATTTATCTATTTCGTAGGGATGGGAGACAAGGGAAGGAGGGATGAGAGGGCGAGTGACTCAGCTAGATGTGAACGAATTCGTGTCCCTGATCTTTCCTGCTTTGTTCAGATACCCATGTTTATTGATTCATCTCTTAATCCGATCATTTACTTATTTCTTTACTTATCTATCTATCTATCTATCTATTTACTCATTTATCTATTTCGGAGGGATGGGAGACAAGAGAGGGAGGGATGAGAGGAGGAGTGACTCAGCGAGATGTGAACGAATTCGTGTTCCGGATCATTCTTGCTTCGTTCAGATACTCCTGAGAGGAAATTCCTTTTTGCGCAAAGAATGAGAGGAAGAAGGAAAGGAGGAAAGAGGAGAAATAGGAGAAAGGGAGAAGGAGAAAGAGCAAGAGAAGAAGGTGGATGGGGAGGAGAAGGAAGAGGGTTAGGAG
>NC_061857.1:394347-396847 GCF_019202785.1 Penaeus chinensis
CCCCTTCTCATTCTTTCTCTCTTTCTCTCTTCCTTCTTCGGTTCTCCGCTTTCGCCTCCTCCCCCCTCTTTCCCCCATCCCCTGTACCCCCTTTTTCCCCCCACCTCTATTCCTTTTTTCCCCTCCTCCTTTTCCCCACCAATTCTCCTTACATTCTTCCCCCATTCCGCCCTCTCCCCATTCTCCTCTTCCCACGCTCTATTCTTTTATTCCCTTTTCCCCCTCCTCCTTCCACACCTCTTCCCCCCTCCCCCACCCTTATTCTCCCCCCCACCCCCTCCACCCTTACTCTCCACCCACCCTCCTCCACCCTTATTCTCCCCCCACCCCCTCCCCCCTTATTCTCCCCCCACCCCTCCCCCCTTATCCCCCCACCCCTTCCTCCAACCTTATTCCCCCCCACCCCCCTCCCACCCCAACTCCCCCACCCCTTCCTCCAACCTTATTCCCCCCCTCTCACCCCACTCCCCCACCCCTTCCTTCAACCTTATTCCCCCCCACCCCACTCCCCTTTATTCTCGCCCCCACACCTCTTCCCCTTCCCACCCCCACTCCCCCACCCCCCGACGTCTCAGCTCGCTTCCTTCCCGGGCCCCTCCGCGAGCGTGTCACCTGGCCTTCAGAGAAAACACCTGTGCTCGGTTTGTGTTTCTGACACCCGCTTCCTCGCCTCCTGACGCTGCATATGGAGCGCTGACGACCGCCACCTAAGTCGCCCTCACCTCGCGCAGGGGAGTGTGTGGGCGTGAGAATGTGCGTGTGGGAGTGTGGGTGGGGTTTCTTGCGGACGGGGGGGAGGGGGGGGAGGGGGAGGGGGAGGAGGGGAAACCTGAGTACGTTTGTACATGCATATTCATTCTCGTCTAAGTGTATACTATCCATAGATGTATATATGTATATATATATGTATGTATGTATGTATGTATGTATGTATGTATGTATGTATGTATGTACAATATTCATTTAAGCAAGTATATGCGTGTAAAAGAACAGAAGTCATTCGCAAGCGAAGAATTGATCAAATAAGGTAAATATATATCGAAAAAAAACAGAACATTTAAAATGGTGATCATGATGATGATAATGATAAAGAAAATAATAATGACATTGACGATAAAGATAATGATAATGATTGTAATGATAACAGTAATAATAATGATGACGATGACAATAATAATACCAATAATAATAATAACAATATAATAGTAAAAACAGTAACAGTGATAATGATAATAAAAATAATAATAATATCAATAATAGTAATATCAGTATTGACAATAAGATAATGACGATAAAATGCTACTAATACAAATAATAATAATAATAATAATAACATTAATAGTAATAATGGTAATAGCAATAAAAAGTAAAGTATTAATGATAATGATGATGATAATGATGATGATGATGATAATGAGGATGATGATAATGATAGTGATAATAATAATAACAATAATAATAATAATAATAATAACAACAATAACAATAATAACAATAACATTAATAAGAACATAACAACAATAACAACAAACCCTACTGAAGGCAACGTTACTCGCCCCCCCCCCCCTCTCTCTCTCTCTCTCGGTGATCCTATGATTGACAGCTTTCCTTCGAGAGGCGATCTTTCTCGTGTCAGAGGATTCTTCCACGCTCCTGTCCCGGCCTCAGGACGCATTGAATACTTTCCCGGGATGCCTCTCCTTCTTGGTGCAGCATCCAAGAGCATCAGAGGGGCAGGGGAGGGGGGTAGAGGGAGGTGGAAGGGGAGTGAGAAGGGGGGAGGGGGAGGAGAGAGGTGGAAGGGGAGGGGTGGGGAAGGGTAGGAGAGGGATGGGAGGGGTGGGGCGGGATGGGGGGGAGGGGGAAGTGGTGGTAGGGAGGTAAGGGTGAGGGTAGGAGATGGTAGGGAGGTAGGGGTGAGGGTGGGAGGTGGTGGGGAGGTAGGGGGAGGTAGGGGTGAGTATGGGAGGTGGTGGGGGAGGTAGGGGGAGGTGAGGGTGAGGGTGGGAGGTGGTAGGGAGGTAGGGGGAGGTAGGGGTGAGGATGGGAGGTGGTGGGGAGGTGAGGGTGAAGATGGGAGGTGGTGGGGAGGTAGGAGTAAGGGGGGTGAGGGGGGGAGGACGTAAAGGGGATGAAAGGAGGTAGGAGAGCCGATAGATGGCTAGGTGGGGTGTGAGAGGGGTTGGGAGTGTGGGGGGGAGAGGAGGACGGGAATTCGAAGAGGGGAATAGGTAGGTAGGAAGGTGGGGAATGAAAGTAGTTGGGGAGGGTTAAGGAATTGTGAAGGAGGGTAAGATAATGGGCAGAGAAGAGGAGGGAGAGGGAGGGGAGGGAGAGGGAGAGAGAGAGAGAGAGAGGGAAGGGATGTACCGGTATGAGAGATGGAGGTGGGAGGCAGGGGGGAGGGGGAAAGGGGGAAGGGGGGAGAAGGATAGCCGCTTGCAATTGTTGTTGCCTTCCAACACGTCAAATTATCAAATTATACGTCACATTATCAAGT
>NC_061857.1:414347-419347 GCF_019202785.1 Penaeus chinensis
TACAGATCAGAAGGCAGTGCATGGAAAACAGCTGTCTAGTGTAAGTACTGGAAGCTGCAATATTTTCATTAAAAAAAATTGCATCACTTTTCGTAACTTTTTTTTTTTTTTTTTTTTTTCATCTTTGTATATCGTGTATTTGTTTGTTTGTTTGTTTGTTGTGTTTATGTGTTTGTTTGTTTTGGTATTTGTTTGCTTATTTTGTTTCGAAGTGTGAGTGAAAATACAAGGACATGTTGAAGAGAAACTATATTGCAAAGAGAGAGAGAGAAGAAAAACAAAAAAAAAAAAAAAAGTAAAAAAAAGTAAAAATGGGGGCGTGGCTTGATGAGGTAACGCCCCTCCGACCCTTACGCAGTCTTCCACTGAGACTCCCCCTCCCCCCCCTTCCATCCCCCTACCAGCTCTTCCACCGAGCCCCCCCCCCCTCCCTCTCTCTCCCTCTAATAATGAAAGTTGTTGTGTTTATAGTTTCACTAAATTTCCCAATGACGCCATTTTCTTCCTGGGCGTCCTCATATATATATATATATATATATATATATAATGAGTTGGTTTGAATATGTAATTCATGAATATATATGTATATATCTGATATACATGATTATAATGCTGTTTCTACACATGCAGCAAAATCACTTGATCTTTATTCATTTCTGATTGCAATTTTATGCTCACTCATCACCTTTTGCAACATCATCTTTCGTCATCATCATCATCACTTCTCCTACTCCTTTTTTCTTCACTCCTTCCCTCTATTCTTTTATATTTCTCTCCGTTATTCCTCCCTCATTCTTTTCTCCTCTCTCTCATTCTTACTCTCTCTCTCTCTCTCTCTCTCTCTCTCCTCTCTCTCTCTCTCTCTCTCTCTCTCTCTCTCTCTATCACGATCTCTCTCTCTCTCTCTCCCTCCCCCCCACCTCTCTCTCTCTCTCTCTCTCTCTCTCTCTCTCTCTCTCTCTCTCTCTCTCTCTCCCTTTGAAACTTCAAAGTTATTAATCTATGATGATTTAATTTATCAATACTTGCAATGAGGAAAATGCAATATATTTTTCTTCTACCAATTACAATCAATCTTTCATTCCTTCGTTGATCTAAAATACAAAAAAAGGTAAGAATAAACAAAATATATAATATGATATAAAAATATAATATAAATATGATACAAAAGAAAAAAAAAATTAAGAACAGAAAAAAGTAAGAATAATGAGCTAAAAACATATGATGTTTCAGCCTTTCCAACTTTCCTTCACACTTGAATAAAAATGACGATAATTAAAAGACTTTTTTTAAAAGAAAATGAGCAAGATTATTCAAGACTTTCTAAATCGGTCTTTTCGTCCCTTTCATAAAGCCTTTGTTTTGAACAAAAAAATAAAAAAAAATGAAAACAAAAAGATGAATGAATAGATAAACTCCCCCCCCCAAAAAAAAAAAAACAAAGACAAAAACAAAGAAATAAATATGCAAATAAGCAATGAAGTGAACGGATGGAAATAGATATTGTTATTGTTGTTAACGACTCCTCCCAGCTTCCTTTTGTGTCAAGTATGGATTCCGTTGCCATGACACCCTTTGGCCGGTCGAGACGTGACTGCTCCTTAACACGTGATAAATGTCTGTTCGTAAGACCACTTGTGCAATGAATGAGAGGGAGGGAGGGAGGGAGGGAGGGAGAGGGAGAGAGAGAGAGAGAGAGAGAGATTGAGAATGAGAGAGAGAGAGAGAGAGAGAGAGAGAGAGAGAGAGAGATAGATAGATAGATAGATAGATAGATAGATAGATAGATAGAGAGAGAGAGAGAGAGAGCGAAGAAGAAGAAGAAAAAGAAGGAAAAGAAGAAGAAGAAGGAGAAAATAATAGTAATAATAATAATAAGAATGACAGAACCAGACAGACTGACAGACAGGGAATGAAAGAACAGGAGAAGGGAAAAGGAAAAAAAAATAAAGCAAGAATGAATACAAAGAAAGACAGAAAAAAAGAATTACACAACAACATACACCATAAATGAAACCATTACACCACCGCACACACACCGCTCGTGAACCATTAACAATAACAAAACACTAAATAGAAATACCAACATGAGCAATAAAAAAAAGGAATACAAACATAAGCAATAAACAGGGATACGAACATAAACACTAAACAAGGAGAATCAACACAAACTCTAAAGTAAATATAAAATAAATTGATATGTGTGTGAATCTTGCATCTTTTTTCCCTTTTTCTCAAGATATCTTCGCTTTTTTTTCTTCTCTTCTGCATTTCCTCTTCTCTTCTTTCCTCTTCCTCTTTACTTTTCCTTCCTTTCCTCTCCCATCCTTCATCTCCTCTCCTTCTCTCTTCCTTCCTTTATCTCTTCTCCTTCTCTCTCCCTTCCTTCATCTCCTCTCCTTCTCCCTTCCTTCATCTCCTCTCCTTCTCTCTCCCTTCCTCTGACCTTCACTCTTCTATCGTCTCACCAATCCCTCTTCCCCTACCTTTCATCTCCTTCTTCTTCTTCCTTCTCCTAATCCCCTCCTTTATCGACTTCCCCCTTCTCCCCCTTCCCCCTACCTTCCTCCTTCCTTTATTATACCACTCTTCCCCCTGACCCCTTCCTCCTTCTCCTGATCCTTTCTTTTGTTATCTCCTCCTCCTCCCTTTTCCTAACACAATTCCTTTATCATGGTGGCTGTTCCTTCTTCTTCTTCCGCCCCTCCTTCATCCTCTCCCCCTCTCCCCCTCTCCCCTCCCTCCTTCCTTCCCCCTCCCCCCCTACCCCTACCCCTCCTCTTTCCCCATACCCCCTTCCCTTTTCCTAACCACCCCCCTCCCCCTCCTTCCTTCCCCCTCCCCCTTACCCCTCCCCTTCCTCCTTCCTTACCCCTCCCCCCCCTCCCTTCCTTCCTTCATATTTTGTCCTCTTCTTTACGAGATAATTCGGATAATTATCAAACATTTCCTTTCCCCTGTGATTTACTAAAGAGAGATTTGACTGCTTGTCCTTACCTTGTACGTACATATTCTTACGTACGAATTCATACGTACGAATGAATATGTAAGTACAGGTATTTGTGAACGAAAAGAGGGAAAGAGAACGGGAGAAAAGGAAAATTTTAAATAAAAGGAAAATATGATAATCAAAATGAACGAAAATTATGCCACAGGGTAAAATGAAGAAGAAGAAGATAGAGACAGAAAAATAAGAAGAAACAAAGGATAGAAAGGCAGTCAACAAAAAAAGAAAACGATAGAAATATCCTTTTACACCCTCCCCCCCCAAAAAAAAAAAGAGAAAGAGAGAGAAAAAGAGAGAGAGAGAGAGAGAGAGAGAGAGAGAGAGAGAGAGAGATAGGAGAGAGAGAGAAGAGAGAGAGAGAGAGAGAGAGAGAGAAGAGAGAAAGGAGAGAGAGAGAAAAGAGAGAGAGAGAAGAGAGAGAGAGAGAGAGAGAGAGAGAGAGAAAGAGAGAAAGAGAGAAAGAGAAAAAGAGAGAGAGAGAGAGAGAGAGAGAGAGAGAGAGAGAGAGAGAGAGAGAGAGAGAGAGAGAGAGAGAGAGAGAGAGAGAGAGAGAGAGAGAGAGAGAGGGAGGGAGAGAGAGAGAGAGAGAGAGAGAGAGAGAGAGAGAGAGAGAGAGGAAGAGACATGTATATATATATATATAGAGAGAGAATATTCATCAGAATGAAAATAAAGATAGAATAAAGAACAACAACAACAAAAAAAACAAGCAAATGAAAGCTAATAATGACAAAAAGCGATAATAATAATATCCATACCAATCACACCAATAACACTAACAGACAAACAAACAAATCAACAGACAAACAAACAAACAAACAAATAAACAACCAACGAAATTAAAACAAAAACAAAAACAAAGAAAAATAAACAGAATATTCACAGCATAATACAAACACCAAGAGATTGATTAAGATTGATTAAAATTATCATTGAGTTGAGCGTCACTTAACAAGGCATTAGCATCACTCTTGCAAGTTCTTCGTGGAGATTGAGAAAAAGGGAAATTTTGTTTGAAATTTATGCAAATGGTAGTATCTTTATTAAGGGTTTTGTTTTATTGATAAGATAACTTGTTTAGTATTTTTGTTTTAGTTTTTTGTTATATTATTTATTTATTCGTTATCTTTATTGTTGTCTTTATTAAGATTTTTTTATGATAACTTTCATGTTTAATATATATATTTTTTTTTTTTATTATTTATTTATTTATTTGTTATCTTTATCGCTGTCTTTATTAAATGTTTTATTGATAAATTTCATTTTTTAAATATTTCTTCATTTTGTTGTTTTATTCTTTTTTTCTTCGTCATCGTTATCGCTGTCTTTATTGTTTTTTACTATTATTATTATTATTATTATTATTTTTAAAAATAAATTTCATCTGTTTGTTTTCTGCTTTTTTTTTTTTTTTAATTTCTGTTTTCTTATGTAAGTTTTATGTAGTGGGAAATGATAATCATGATGTTAACAGGTGATTATCATCATCATTATTATATTTATTAAGTATCTTTATTGATAAATTTCACCTGTTTAATTTTTGTTTAATTGTTTGTTTGTCTTAATCAATTTTCTTCCCTGAGCTCGAATGTGTATCATCACTTGTTAATAATAACAATGATAATGATAATGATAATAATTATGATATTAATAACAATAATGATAGTAATAATGATCACAATAATAACAACAATAACAATAATAATGATAATGAAAATAATAATAATGATAATGATGATAATGATAGCAGTAATAATAATAATGGTAGTAATATTAGTGACAATGATAATAAAAACAATTACAACAACAACAACAACAATGATAATAATAATAATAATAATAATAATAATGATCATAATAATAACAATAAAAATAAAATAATGATAATGATAGTAATAATCATAATTGTTCTCATTATTACAATGGGAACAATATTAATGATAATATTAACAAGAATAATTATAGTAATGATAATAACAACAACAATTATAAT
>NC_061857.1:429495-431995 GCF_019202785.1 Penaeus chinensis
TCCTTCACTTTCACCTTCCTCCTTCCTTTCTCCTCCCCTTTCCCCTGCTCCTCCTCCCTTCCCTTTCCTCCCTTTCTCCCTCTTCTCCTAATCTCCCTCTTCCCTCTCCCCTCCTATCTCCCTCTTCTCCTAATCTCCCTCTTTCCTATCTCCTCCTCTCTATCTCCCTCCTCCCTATCCTCTCCTCCCTATTCCCTCTTCCCTATCCCCTCCTCCCTATCTCCCTCTTCTCCCTCCTCCCTATTCCCTCCTCCCTCTTCTCCCTCTTTCCTATCCCCTCCTATCTCCCTCTTCTCCTGATCTCCTTCTTCCCTATCCCCTCCTCCCTATCTCCCTCTTCTCCCTCCTTCCTATCCCCTCCTCCCTATCTCCCTCTTCCCTATCCCCTCCTATCTCCCTCTTCTCCTGATCTCCTTCTTCCCTATCCCCTCCTCCCTATCTCCCTCTTCTCCCCCCTCCCTATCTCCCTCTTCCCTCTTCTCCCTCTTCCCTCTTCCCCCCTCCCTATCTCCCTCTTCGCTCTTCTCCCTCTTCCCTCTCCCCTCCTCCCTATCTCCCTCTTCCCTATCCCCTCCTATCTCCCTCTTCCCCTCTCATCTGTCTCTCTCATTTCCCTCTTCCTATTTCCGCAAAAGACAGACAGATAACATCATCAGATTTTGTCACGTGGTTCCTAAAACAGGCATTTGATTTATCGTTGTTATTTTGTCTACAACGTGTCCCGATGTCAAGGGAAATTGGCCGTAATTAGTCCATGCCAAAAAAGGTCAGGGAAAAATCCTTAATAGATTGGCGTGTCATCTTTTTATTCTTTACCTTTTTTTCTCACTCTCTTATTTTTTTTATTTTTTTTTTTTTATCATTATGCATTGTTACCAGATCGATGTCGCTTATAAAGTATTATTTTTCTTGATATCCTATTTATCAAAGTTTTTTTTTTTTTTTTTTTTTTTTTTTTTTGGTATCATCCGTTTCAAATTTGTCGCTTGTCATCGGTCAGGCGGAAGACGGATTGGCATGCAAATTCCGCCTTTGTGTCTGTCATACGCAAGGTTCAGAATCCTGTCATCCCTTTGTTGAAGTGTCGTTATATCGTTGCCACCTTAGATTAAAATGTTATTTGTTTTGTTAACGTTCGTGTAAATCTATCATTTTAATTTTACCATCTATCTATTCTAAAGCTTTTTTTTTTATCATTATTACTTAGTTGCTTGTCGGTGATATCAGCTTATATTTTCGTTATCGCTTGGATTAAATTGATATGTGACATCTTAGTGTTATGCTTCCTACGAGATCTTTTTTTTTTTGTTTTTGTTTTTTTAATTATCAATTTATTTTTTCTTATAATTTTATTTTCCTCATTCGTATATTTCAAAACGTAAATGCTAGTCGGTTATCTTTTCCCCTTTGTATAAATTCTCCTCATCACGGACGCCATCATTATCCTCAAATGGTGTCTTTCTATCACCATACAGTGCAAACATCGTCACTGTCATCACCTTTTACCCCCCCACCCCTCCATGCTCACTTACACGATCACATCCCCCACCCCTAGCGACCCCCACACCTCCATCCGTGAATCTTAACCCCTTCACTCTCTGACCCCAACTTCCCCCCTTCCCCTTCTCTTCATTTTTCCCCCTCCTTCTTCCTCTCTCCCCTCCACTCCACTCCTCCTTCCCCTCCCCACACCCCCAACCCAACACCTGGCTCTTCCACTTCTCACCCCCAACTCAAACCCTCTTTTCACCCCCACCCCAAATTGCCACCCTTGCCACCCCCACTCTCCCATCCCCAACCCCCAACTCTTAGCACCCCCAACCAACCCCACCCC
Organism: Penaeus chinensis; assembly: GCF_019202785.1. Lineage (NCBI taxonomy): Eukaryota > Metazoa > Arthropoda > Malacostraca > Decapoda > Penaeidae > Penaeus > Penaeus chinensis. Next base: position 431,330 of record NC_061857.1, read on the forward strand.
AACCCCCTACCTCTTACACCCCAACCAACCCCACTAACCCACCCCAACCCTCAACTCTTAGCATCCCCAACCAACCCCACCCCAACCCCCTACCCTTACACCCCCACCCCAACCCCCTCCTCCCCGCCTTGGTGTCGATGTCACGCGATATATTTTGCCTTGGTCCGGCCTCGTAAACAAGTGTCCATCACTCGGATTCTGTCATGGGAACGCTCGACGGTCCTCAAGCCCTTCTCGCGTCCATAAACAACTCTATACAGAAGGATAAGGGAGGGGAGGGGGTAGGGGGGAAGGAGGGAAGGGGAGGGGGGAATGTCGAGTTATTTTTTTGCGGGGGAGGGGGGGTGGGGTGGGAGGGGGAAGGGGGGTAAAGGCGGGGGGATATCAAGACTTTATTTTTTTGGGGGGGATATGTGTGTGTGTGTGCGTTTGTGAGAGAGAGAGAGAGAGAGTGAGAGAGAAAGAGATGGGGGGGGGGGAGAGAGTGAGAGAGATGGGTGGGGAGAGAGAGAGAGAGAGAGAGAGAGAGAGAGAGAGAGAGAGAGAGAGAGAGAGAGAGAGAGAGAGAGAGAGAGAGAGAGAGAGAGAGAGAGAGAAAGAGATGGGGGGAGGGAGAGAGGGAGAGAGAGAGAGATGTAATGTAACTTAATAAAAATATAATCAATA
>NC_061857.1:444495-448225 GCF_019202785.1 Penaeus chinensis
GTTCTCTTTCTTCTTTCCTTTCTTTCTTTCTCTCTTCCCTCATTCTTCTTTTTCCTTTCTATCGTCTCTCATTCTTCTTTTTTCTTTCTATCTCTCTTCTCTCTTTCTTCTTTTTTTCTCTCTCTACCCTCTTTCTTCTTTTTTTTATTTCTCTCTTCCCTCTTTCTTCTTGTTTTTTCTTTCTCTCATTTTCTTTCTTCTCTTTTTTGTATTTTTTTCTCTTCCCTCTTTCTTTTTTTCTTTCTTCCCTCGTTCTTCTTTTGTTCTTTCTCTCTTTCCTCTTTCTTCTTGTTTTTTTTCTTTTTCTCTTCTCTCTTTCTTATTTTTGGTTTCTTTCTCTCCTCTCTTTTGTCTACTTCGCTTATTTTCTCTCTCAGCTTTCTCATTATATCTTCTCTTTACATAAAACACTGATGGCAAGTAAAGAGACAGATAGTGAGAGAGAGAGAGAGAGAGAGAGAGAGAGAGAGAGAGAGAGAGAGAGAGAGAGAGAGAGAGAGAGAGAGAGAGGTAGAGAGAGATAAAGAGTGACAGACAGACATCCAGACATCCAGACAGACATCCAGACAGCCAGACAGACAGACAGACAGACAGAAACCCAGAGAGCAACGCCCACAATCACATGTAAGCTCCCTAACCTCCCGCCCACGCCAGCACGAAGATCGAATGCTCTCAATCACCACGCCCGCGGCCTCCCCCACCCCGCCCACGCCCTCCCCCACCCACGCCCGCGCCCTCCCCCAGCCCGCCCTACCGCTACGCCCATCAGCTACGCCCGTATTCGCCATCGGAAGCTACGCCTGTGAGTCGTCTGGGAATTCGGGAAGTTCCATTATACACACGCGGGGGGGAGGGGGGGGGGGGGAGGGTGGGTGTAGGAGGGTATTCGGGGAGGGGAGGGGTTGTGTGTTGAGTGGGTTGGGGGTGGATGGGGGGGGGGGCATGTGTACTTGTGTGTATATTGATTATACGAGGCACTGTATCTTTGGCTTAGATACATTTATTCACACACAAACACAGATACACAAGCACACACATATATATATATATATATATATATATATATATATATATATATAAATATATACATATATATACACCATATATATATATATATATATATACATATATATATATATATATATAAACAGACAGAGAGAGAGAGAGAGAGAGAGAGAGAGAGAGAGAGAGAGAGAGAGAGAGAGAGAGAGACAGAGAGAGAGAGAGAAAGAGAGAGAGAGAGAGACAGACAGACAGACAGAGAGACAGATAGATAGCTATATAGATAGAGAGAGAGAGAGAGAGAGAGAGAGAGAGAGAGAGACAGACATACATACAGACAGACAGATAGACAGACAGACAGAGAAAGAGAGAGAGATAGATAGATAGATAGATAGAGAGAGAGAGAGAGAGAGAGAGAGAAGGAGAGAGAGAGAGAGACAGACAGACATACATACAGACAGACAGACAGACAGACAGACAGAGAAAGAGAGAGAGAGATAGATAGATAGATAGATAGATAGATAGATAGAGAGAGAGAGAGAGAGAGAGAGAGAGAGAGAGAAAGGCTAAGAGAGACAGAGACACGGAGAGAGCAAATAAGAACGCACGCATCTTAGCTTACAGTCGCCTCCTTCTAAGGCTGAGACTAAGATGCTAATGATAGTTTGCATTCTTCTTATCACTCGGGATCAGGACAAAAGGGGGGGGGGGGGGGCAGAGGGGATACAGGGATGAGGGAAGTTGAGGGAGGTAGAGGGGGTAGAGGGAGGGGGGGGCAGAGGGAGGAGGAGGAGAGGGGAGGAAGAAACAGGGAGGTAGAGGGAGGTAGAGGGGGGGGGGGGAGAGGAAGAAGAAGAGGTTGGGAGGAAGAGAGAGGGAGGTAGAGGGAGGTAGAGGGGGCAGAGGGAGGGAGGAGGAGGAGAGGGGAGGAAGAAACAGGGAGGTAGAGGGAGGTAGAGGGGGGTCAGAGGGAGGAAGAGGATGGGGGAGGGGGCAGAGGGTGAGGAGATAGGGAAGGGGGAGAGGAGAAAGGAAAGGGGGAAGGAGAAAGGAGAGGAAGAGGAGAATGGGAAGAGAATGGGAGGAGAAAAGAGTGGGGAAGAGGAGAAGAGAGATGGGGAGAAAAGAAAGGGAGAGTGAAGGGTGACATGAGAAAGAGAAAGTACGAAATATGAGAAAGGAGAGAGGTAGAAATGAAGATAATAAGAGAAGAGAGCAACGGAAAGAATGGAAGGTACGAAAAAAGGAAAGAGGTGAAAGGATGATGAAAGAGGAAATAAAGGAAAAACGAAGAGAAAAGAGCATAAGGATAGAACATAAGTAGAGGAAAATAAACCGAAGAAGAACGAAAAAAGAGAGAAGAAAAAAAAGACAAGAAGAACGAAAGGAAGACGAAAATAGAAGAAAAAATACAAAAAAAAAAAAACAAAACCAAAAAAACAATAACAACCTTAGATGTTGTCAAGCGAAGAAAGGGAATAGAGAGAGAGAGAGAAAGAGAGAAGGGGGGAGAGAGAGATGTAGAGAAAGAGAGAGAGAGAGAGAGAAAGAGAGAAAGAGAGAAAGAGACAGAGAGAGAGATAGAGAAAGAAAGAGAGAGAGAGAGAAAAGAAAAGAAAAGAATCGAGTGTTGGCCTGAGAGAGAGAGAGAGAGAGAGAGAGAGAGAGAGAGAGAGAGAGGGGGGGGGAGGAGGAAGACCGGGAGGCGGGCGGGGGGGGGGGGGGGGGGGGGGGGGGGGGGGGAGATGGATGCTGTGGATGCTGGCGAGAGATCCGAGATAACAACAGAGATTGGCAGATGGTTTAACGAGACTTCGCTGCCAGATGGTTTACAAGCTCGGAAATGGTGATAGATGGTGAGATAGTGAGGTAATGAGGTGGTGTTAATTTAATATATGGGGCTGAAGGGACGAGATGGTGTTGACGACAATGGTGATGATGCTAACAGCTACGTTGATGATGGTGATGATGGTGATGATGGTGATGGTGATGATATTTCTTGTGTTGGTTTTACAGAAATGATTCAAATAATCGTTAAGGACGCAGGAAGAATAAGAGAGAGAATCTTGGTGATAACAGGAATTAATGGATAATAATCGTATCAATGATAATTATGGTAATGATAATACTAACAATAATAATGATAACAAAAACAATAATAATAATGAGGATAATACTCAAAATAATGATCATAATGATAATAATGATAAAAAACACCAATGATAATTAGTATGATAGTGATAATAATGACAATAATAGTTATAGCAATTATAATTAGTAAAATGATGATAATAATAACAATACAAAAATATAATAATAATAAAGATAATATCAATAACAACAGCAACAACAACAACAACAACAGCCACAATAATAATAATAATAATCATAATAATAATAACAACAACAATAGTAATAAAAATAATGATAATAATAATAATGATAATAATGATAATAAAGATAACAACAACAACAACAACAACAGTAACAATAACACTAATCATCATTATAACAATAACAACGATAATAATAATGATGATAATCAAAATTAGCGTCCGTCATTTAACAGCTGGTATTAACGACTTCCTTTACAGCTGGTTCGAGGCCGAGGAACAGATGGTGAAGAGAGGCGGGAAGGAAAAAAAAGCGAAGGTGTGAACTGCATGAGGAGAGAGTGACAGGTGGCGAAGAATGATGGAATTAGCGAGAAGGGAGAAAACAGGATAGT
>NC_061857.1:448325-458325 GCF_019202785.1 Penaeus chinensis
CGTCTCATTATCGAAGCTCGGACAGATACACTATTACACACATACACATACGCTCCTCACGTCCTCCACGGGGATTCGAAGGGACTTGCTGGGGACTTGGGAGGGAAGTGAAGGGGAATGCTGGGGACTTGGGAGGGACCGTGCTAGGGACATGGAAGGGACTCCGTTCGAGGACTTGCTAGGGACATGGAAAGGACGTTCGAGGACTTGCTAGGGAATGGTAGGGATTTGGGAGGACTTGGAGGGGACGCTCGAGGTACTGATGGGGACTTGCAAGGGCCGTTCAGGGACGCTCAGGGACTTGTAAAGACTCCAAAAGAGCTAGGGAGACTTAGAAGGACGCTCAGGGCTTTGGAGAGAACTTGAGGGGACTTGGTTGGGACTTTAAAGACTCTCTCCTTCGGGATCTCTTTCTCTTCCCTCCCCCCCTTCTTATTCTCTCTCCTTCCCTCCCTCCCACCTCTTATTCTCTCTCCTTCTACCTAAAACTAAACTAAACTAAACTCTCTCTCTCTCACGCATCTCTCTCTCTCTCTCTCTCTCATCTCTCCACTCTCTCTCCTCACCTCTGTCGTCTCTCTCTCTCCTCATCTCTCTCTCTCGCTCACAGCATCTCTCTCTCTCACGCATATCTCTCTCTCTCTCTCTCCTCTCTCTCTCTCTCTCTCTCATCTCCCTCTCTCATCTTCTCGTCTCTCTCTCTCTCTCTCTCCTCTTCTCTCTTCCCTCCCTCTCTCTCTCATCTCTCTCTCTCTCTCACGCATCTTTCTTTCCCTCTCTCTCTCCTCTTCTCATCTCTCTCTCTCCTCTCTCTCTCTCTCTCGTCTCTCTTCTGTCTCTCATCTCTCTCCTCGTCTCTCGTCTCATCTCTCTCTCTCTCTTCTTATCCTCTCTCTCTCTCTCCTCTCCGCATCTCATTCATCCTCTCGTCTCTCATCCATCCTCTCTCTCTCTCTCTCTCTCATCTCTCTCTTTCCTCACGCTCTCTCTCTCCCATGGCACTCGGCGCTTGAGACCGTGGCATCATCACTGGCACATCCTCTCCTTCCTCTCCCGCGGCACTATCTTCTGGCACTCGTCCACGTCACAGGCAGGACACACACGCACTGTTCTTTGAAATTTTATTCCTAAGTAATTCAGTTTTATTTTATTTCGTTTCGCTTCGTTCGTCATTCATGTTGGTATTATTATTGTTATCGTAATATTGTTACTGTGATTATTATTATCATTATTATTATTTAGTAGTAGTAGTCGCAGTACTATTGCTATTATTATTATCATTATTATCATTATTATTATCATAATTGTTATTATAATTATCACCATTATCATTATTATCATCACCATCATTATTTGTTTATATTAATATTATCATTATCATCCCCATCATCATTTTTGTCATCACTATCACCACCATCACCACCACCATCACTATCACCACCACTACCGCCATTACACCATCACTATCATTATCACTATCATCACCATCAACACCACCATCACTATCATCTCCACCACCAAAAAAAAAAAAAAAAAAAAAAATGAGCACATGTAATACAACATAATTTCTTTGATCTGCAAGAAAATAAATCACTGAGTTTTATTCAACAATCGTTCTGTTAATTATGGTGATTATTAGAGCTAAAAGGGAGGTAGATATGGGTTGTAATTAAAGTAGATTTTGTGTTTTGTTCTGAGCTTTGATTGTGAGAGGAATTGCAAAAGTTAGAGTAGCTTATCAATAGATGTTTATTATTAGGTTGGAGATCATTTTGGTTGTGATTTTTGGAAAGTTTTTTTTTTTTTTTTTTTTTTTTAAGAGGAATATGTAGGTGAGAAAAGAGAGAAAAAAATGTTGTGGAAACCTCTTCGCGTGAAACAGGTCAAACAAACAAACAAACAAACAAATGCCTTATACCCATTCACCCCTTTACCCCTTTAACCCCCCCCCCCGACCCCCAGGATTGAAAAAAGACACCCCCCTCCCCTCTCCCCCTCCCCACCAACCCAACCCCCACTGCAACCCACCCTCCCTTCACCCTCCAAAAAAATCTCGACCCACCAAACCGTCAACACACTTTCTTAAATCTTTACGAAGCCAATTGTTACCCTCTCGAACACATCCAGCGCCATGAACCAACGAACCCACAGAGCTCCGAAGATGGTCGAAAATCCTCCAGAAAACCACCCCTTCCCTCGACCTTACATGAGGCCCAGATTCCCTCCCAAGGGTGTTCGATTCCTCGTACACACACTCGTCATTCGTCAAGACAGTAATGTGACGTGGACCGAAAGCATAAATATTTGAAAGATCCTTTTAATACCGCTATAGACACGAGATTTTGGAACCCTGTGCGAGGAAATTTAGTTTACACTGTGGCAATTAAGTCAAGGGTTGTTAATAGCTTCATTAAGCTGTCCACCTCCCACATGCATAAAGTAATCTTTTAATTATTTTAGAAAGATATTTTCATGTATATTCCCTTGCTCATCAGCGAGTGACATTACACGAATAAAAGATAATAATAATGATAATAATAATGATAATAATAATATTAATAAAGATAATAATAGCAATAATAATGATAATAATAATAATATAATAATAATGATAATAATAATAATAATAATAACAATAATGATAATAATAATGATAATAATAATGATGATAATAATAATGATAATAATAATGATAATAATAATAATAATAATAATAATAATAATAATAATGATAATAATAATAATAATAATAATAATAAAGATAATAATAATAATAATAATAATAATAATAATAAATGTAATGATAATGGAGATAATGATAATCGTAATAATGATTATGATATTGATGATCATAATGAAAGTTATAATAATAATGATGTTGAAGAATAGTGATAGTAATAACAATGATAATGGTGATAATAATGATAATGATAAAATCAATAAAATAATAATGACAATAATAATAATTATGATAATAATAATATTAATAATAATAATAATAATAATAATAATAACGTTAACATTAATAATAATGATGATAATAATAAGAAGAAGAACAATAAAGATAATGATTATAATAATAATGATAATAATGATACTGCTACTACTACTTCCAATAATAATAATAATAGATTATGATAAAGAATAATAACAGTAATGACAATAAGGATAATAGTAATGTTGTCTCATTTTCAGTAAATCTAGTTTGTGCATTGTGGGTTTTTTCTACCACACACACACACACACACACACACACACACACACACACACACACACACACACACACACACACACACACACACACACACACACACACACACACATATATATATATATATATATATATATATATAATTGCGCTCATGAGGTCACTAATGGCATCACAGACGTCACAAGAGAGAAATCACATGCCAAAGGAGCCGATAAAGAAGAAACGAGACCATTAATCACGCCCGCATTAAATTGTCAATTGCCATTAATATTAATGCGACGGACACGTGACTGCAATGAAGATGGTTTAATTGAAGAGATTTCGCTAACTATGGGACTATCGACTATGCAGTTAAATAAACTTGATATCAACCGTGACGATGCGATATGGGTGGTGTTGTGAATAAGGATGGAGGGTTTTTTATGTTGTTTTTGCTGTTGTTGTTGTTGTCGTTGTTTTTTTTGTTGCTGTTGTTGTTTTTGTTTTTGCTTTTTTTGTTGTTGTCGCTGTTTTCTTTGTTGCTATTGCTGTTTTTTGCTTTGTTGTTGTTATTGTTTTTGTTGCTGTTGCTTGTTTTTTGTTGTTATCGTTGTTGTTGTTGGTGGTGGTATTGCTGTTGTTGTTGTTATTGTTGTTGCAATTGTTATTATCAGCCTTGCTTTATTTTGTATCTAACAATCGCAGTCATAGAATCTTGCTCTCATTACAGGTGAAAAATAATTATAATGTTGATAATGTTGATAAAAACAGAGGCTAGGAAATTATCAACAAGGTATGCAATGATGAAAATTTATTATTATTATTCTCAAGTTTAGACGGATAATATTATCAACAAATAGGATGTTGCTATTAAATATACCATCGCAATTCTGATGATAATGATGCTATTATTAGAATGTAGATATGCTGTCAAGTATATTTACATTGTATTGCAATGATAATGTTAATGATAAGAATAATTATTATACCAGCAATACTATGATATGATAATGATGATGATGATGATGATGATGATGATGATGATGATGACAATTAGGGTGATAACGTATATGATATTGATAATAATGACAAATGATGAAAATGATGGTCATGTGGATGTTGTGTTTACTACTGAAAATAATGAGTGAAATGATAAAAATAATAATAATGATAATAGGAACAATGAATAATGATGATAATGATGAGGATAATGATAATAAGAGCAGCAACAATGAACATAGTGTTAATAATGATAATAATGATGATAATAATATTAGTAATAAAAATAATAATAATTATAATAACAATAATAATAATAACGATAATAAGAATAATAATAATAATAATAAAAATAAAAATGATAATAATAATAAGATAAAAAACAACAACAACAACAAACAATAAAAATAATAATAATAAAATAATAAAAATAAATAACAAATAATAATAATAATAATAATGATAATAATAATAATGAAATAAAAAATAATGATAATAACAATAATAATAAAAGTAACAATGATAATGATAATGATTTTACAATAATGATAGTAATAAATTATAATAATCATCATGATCATAATTATAAGGGAAAATATAGAGTAGCGGAAAAAAAAAACTCTTTCCTTCAGTTTTTTTTCCTTTTCCTTCCTCTCTTCTTCCCGTCTTCTCTTTTGCTCTCCTTTCTTTCTCTCCTTCTTTATTTTCTTCCTAGTCCATGATTATTTCATTTTCTGTCTCCTCCTCCTTCGCCTTCTCTTCCTCCTCCTCTTTTTCCTCTCCCTCCTTCTGTTTATATTTTTCTACTCTTTCTCTTCCTCATCTTCCTCCACCACCTCCTCCTCCTCCTCCTCCTCCATCTCCCGTCCTCCTTCCTCCTCCTCCTCTCCGTTCTTCTTCCTCCTCCTCCTCCTCCTCCTGCTCTTCCTTCTCCTCCGCCTCCTCGCGTTCCTCCTCCTCCTCCTCCTACTCCTCCTCCTCCTCCTGTTCTTCCTCTTCCTCCTCCTACTCCTCCTCCTCAGTCCTCCTCTTCCTCCTCTCCGCTTCTACCTTTTCTATTTATATACATCAGTCTTCAAGGATAGATAGACGAACAACAAGACAGAAAGCAGAAATAAAACTAGAGAAGGAAGAGAGACAGAAAAAAAGAGAAACAAATATCCATCTATGAAAAAAAAAGAGCAAAATATATTCATCAATAACCGATCCCTCTGTACGTGTGTCGTCTGTACGTCGATCTCGTTTTCCCTTCGATGAAGAAACAAAAAAGGCTTTGGGTGTGGTGAGCGGATGGAACCCCAAGTCCTCGCCTTGCTCTCGGGTAATAAAACTGGCCACTTTGCAGGTGTTCGGGAAACAGTGGTGGGAGGTCAGTGCATTCGTGATGGATTCTCTTTATCTTGTAGTGTTTTTTCTTTGTCTGTTTTTTTTGTTTGTTTGTTTGTTTGTTTGTCTTGCTTTCTTTTTCTGTCTCTCTCTCTTTCGCCTGTATATAAACACGCATGCAACACACACACACACGCATGTACGTACACACAGACACGCACACACGCACACACACACACACACACGCATGCACACACACACATACACACATTCACACACACACACATACACGCACACACACGCCACATACACGCACACACACGCAAACACACGCATACACGCACGCAAGCACGGACGCACAATATTTTCCAAATTCTCCTTCCTACCTTCCTTTCCTCTCATCCTCGTCTTCCTCCCTCCTACTCTCATCCTTCCCCCCACCCCCTCTCCACCTCCCCCCCACCTCCCTTCCCTACCGTCCCTCTTACCCTCTTCCTTCCCATCCTTCCTCCTCCCCCTCCCCTTCTTTCCCCCACCCTCCCCTCTCCCTTCTTCCCCCCACCCTCATCTCATCCTCCCCCTTCATTCCCCCTCCTCCCCCACCCCCACCCCCACCTCCCCTCCCCTCCACCCTCACCCACCCCCTCCTCCCCCTCCTCTCCCCCCAACCCTCACCTCCACCTCACCTCCCCCTCCTCCCCCCTCTCCCTACCCATCCCCGACGCCATAACAAACGCGACAAAACCACAGCCCCATTATGATTTGCCCCCGTCGTTCTCCATCTCTCTCTCTCCCTCTCGGTTATTATATGAAGTCCAAATTACCCCTCGACCGGCGGCCAAATGTATCCAATTAACAGGACCGACCGCAGGACACTGTCATCGAGGAGGAGGCAAGCCACAATCAGTGAGTTTGGTCGCCATGCAGCTTACAATCCAGGCGACCAAGACAATCTAATGTACAAAACGTTGTCATATTGTACGAGGCAATATCTCGTGTACTTTTTTTTTTTTTTTTTTTTTTTTTGCGGTCTGGGAAATTGGATTAACTGTTGTCACATCGATTTTTTTTTTCTCTCTTTTTTTGTTTTTCGTATTATTTCTTTAATCTAATGACATGGTGATAACATGTAGGAACTGTACTTAGGGTGTAATTGAAGGTTTGCGAGTGAATCTTATGGGAATTTCGTTCAATACGCTCATCGAGACCAATACACTGAACTGTCATCGCTTCCGTTTCTCTCTCTCTCTCTCTCTCTCTTTCTCCTTCTATCGTCTTTGTTTTTCTCTGTTCTTCTTCTTTCTTTTCTTTTTTCTTTCTTCTTTCTTCTCTCTCCTCTTTCAATTTTGTTTTCTCTTTCTCTGTTTTCTTGTTTCTTCGCTCTCTCTTTCTCCTATTTTCTTTCTTATGTCTCTCTCTCCTTCTGTCTTCCTTCTGCTCTCTCTCTCTCTCTATCCTTTCTTCTCTCTCTCTCCTTCATTCTTCTTTCTTCTCTCTCTCTCCTTTCTTTTTTCTTCTCTCTCTCTCCTTTCTTTTCTCTCTCTCCTTCATTCTTCTTTCTTCTCTCTCTCTCCTTTCTTTTTTCTTCTCTCTCCCTCTCTCTTTCTTTCTTCTTTCTTCTCTCTCTCTCCTTCATTCTTCTTTCCTCTCTCTCTCTCTCTCTCCTTCACTCTTCTTTCTTCTCTGCCTCTATGTCTCTCTTACTCCCCCCCTCCCCTCTTTCTCTCTCTATCTATCCATTTATCTCTCCCTCCCTTCCTCCTTCCCTCCCTCCCTCCCTCCCTCCTCTACCTCCCTCCCTCCCTCCCTCCCTCTCTCTCCCTCCCTACCCCCCCCCCCCCTCTCTCTCTTAATGGTATGAGTTCAAACGACATTCTTTCTCTTGCATTTTAATTTTCTGAAGATTTTTATTAATCATTTGAAGTCGCCGAAGGAGAGGAATTCAGATGTTATCGATTTTTTTGTTCTTTATCCACAAGAGGAAGTACGACAAAGACAGTGGCAAAGAAGGAGGAAGGGTGGGGAAGAAAGAGAGGGAGTGGGAGAGAAAGAGAGAGAGAGGAAGAGAGAGAGATCGAGAGAGAGAGAGAGAGGGGGGGGGGGTGGAAAAAGAGAGAGAGGGGGGGGGGGAGGAAAGAGGGAGGGAGGGAGAGAGAGAGAGGGGGGGAGGCGAGAGGGAGGGAGAGAGAGAGAGAGGGGGAGAGAGAGAGGGAGAGAGAGAGAGAGAGAGAGAGAGAGAGAGAGAGAGAAAGAGGGGGGAGAGACAGACAGACAGACAGACAGACAGACAAACAGACAGACAGACAGACAAACAGACAGACAGGCAGACAGCTAAACAGACTAACAAACAAACAGAGACAGAAACAGAAAGAGAGAAACAGAGAGCGAAGGAATGAGAAAGAGAGAATTACACAGAGAGTAAAAGAACGAAAGAAAGCGAAAGAACAAGAGAGAGAGAGACACACACACAGCCCGAAAAAAGGAAGAGAGACCGGAAATGAGACTTCGTTTTGGAACCAGTTGTCAACCGCAGGTGACAGTCGCCACCGGCCCCTAATTTGCGGTAACGAGATCTACGTAAGAGATTGCAATTTATGGCATGGGCGAAATTGCACACAGCGACACGGAATGGTTGTCGTGAATGAGGAAAATTGCACGTATGCAGGAAATGTACCTCTCCCGCGCGGATGATAAAGAGAGCAAGATAGACATCGCTTTCAAAATGGCGTCGTCCTCCACGCCGAGGGAGACCTAATTAACATAGAGGAGGAGGACTTTATAGGAGCGGGGAAATGAAGCCGAATATCCCGAGATCCTGCGAGAAACGAAGAGGATTTCCATACACTGCCTGGAGCTCCTTTAGCGTTGGCTCTCCGGTTTTGGGGCGTTGTTTGCTTTTGTTTGTTTGTTTGTCTGTGTGTCTGTTTGTGTGTCTGTTTGTGTGTCTGTCTGTGTGTCTGTCTGTTTTCCCTCTTTCTCTGTCTCTCTCTCTCTCTCTCTCTCTCTCTCTCTCTCTCTCTCTCTCTCTCTCTCTCTCTCTCTCTCTCTCCTCTGTCTCTCCCCCTCTTTCTCTCACTTACTTTATTATCGATAAGTATATTTCCCCTGTGTTGCGAACCGTCTTAATTCCCTGATTCTCATTCTCAATAACTTCTTACAAGCAATATCCTCGAATCTCCCCCTCCCCCCTACCCCCTGCCCCTACCCACCCCACTCACACACCCCACCCTACCCACCCCTTCCATACCCCACTCCACCCCACTCACCCCCTACCCTACCCACCCCTTCCATACCCCCACCCACCCTACTCACCCCCTACCCCCCCCACTCACACCCCCACTACCCACCCCTTTCATACCCCCCCACTCACCCCCTACCCACCCCTTCTATTCCCCCCCCCCCCCCCCCCATCTCCCGAGCTCTCAGTGCTTATTACGTCTGTTGTGGGATACTGTCCTCCTGTGCTTTCCTGTGCTGTTTATTTCTCGTTTTTTCTTTTTTTCTCTCTCTCTCTTTTCTTTCTTTTTTTCTTTCTTTTTTTCTTTTTTTTTCTTTTTATTTCTTTCTTTCTTTTTTTGCTTTTTTCAGGAATTAGTATTATATATATATATATTTTTTTTTTTGAGGATGGTGTTAGAATTAGTGTTTTTTTTTTCTTTACTTTTTTTATAGGATTTTCTCTCTCTCTCTCTCTCTCTCTCTCTCTCTCGCTTCCTTTCTTCCAGGTGAGGATCGGGAGCAGGAGGAGAAGATGAAGAGAAAGAGAAAGAGAAGAGGAGAAAGAGAGAAGAGGTGGAGAGAAAGGAAAGCATTTTTTTGCTTTTTGTTTTGTCTTTTATCTCTCTCTTTTCTTTCTTTACCTTATTTTCGCTTTCCACCCTCTTTATTTCTCTTCCATCCATGTATTCCATCCCTATTTATCTTTTCATCTCTTTCACTCTCCTCTCCCTTTTCTCCCTTCCGCTTCCTACCCCCTCCTTTATTCTCCTTTTACTCTCTCCTCTCTCTCCCTTCCTTCTTCCTTACATTCCATTCTCTCCATCTTTTTTTTTTTTCCTGTTCTTTCTCTCTTCCTCTTCCTCCTTCTTCTTTTTCCTCCATCTCTCCTTTCTTATTCTTTCATTTTTTCCCCTTCTTCCTTTCTCCTCTCTTTTCGTATTTGCTAGTCCCCCTCCCCCTCCTTCTCCTTCCTTCTCCTTTCCCCCAATCCTCAATCTTCCTTTACCCCCCTTCCCCCCCCTTCTTCTTCCTCCTTCTCTCCTCCCTCACTTCCTTCCCCTCCTTCCTCACCCCTCCCCCTTCTTCTCCGTCCCCTCACTCCTCCCTCACCCCACCCCCTTTTCCCCCTCCTCCCTCCCCCTCCCTCCCCTTACCCCTCTACTCCCTCTTACTCTCCCTCCTCACTCCTCCCTCACCCCTCACTCTCCTTCCCCTCCTCCCTCCCCTCCTTCCCCTTCCCCCTCCACTCCCTCTCCCCCCTCCTTC
>NC_061857.1:463325-465825 GCF_019202785.1 Penaeus chinensis
TAGGCGACTGAGATGGGCGGAGCGAATGAAAATACAGATAGATAGATAGGATAGATAGGATAGGTGGATAAAGTAGATAAAGTGGATGGAAATAACGAGGATAGGTGGATGGGCGTAAGTGGATGAGACGGATGAGAAGAAAGATGGCATACTTACGGGCATACTTACCCCCAGGCAAGGAGTTTATACGTGGATGCCAGAGATAGAGGTAGAAGGGGGGGGGGGAGAAGGGAAGGGAGGTTGATAGAAGGAGGGTGGGGTTGGGGGGGGGATTGGGGATTCGTGGGGGTGTGGGGTAAGGGGTGAGAGAGGGTGGGGGGTGTGGGGTATGGGGTGAGAGAGGGGTGGGGGGTGTGGGGTTTCTAGAGGGATAGGGGGCGGTAGGAGGTGGTAGGGGGGGAGGTGGGGTAGGGGGTGTGGGAGTTTGGGGTTCAAAGAGAGGTAGGGGGAGGTGAGGGGGTTATACGGGAGGGAGGGCGATAGAAGAGAGGGTTAATTGGGGTGTTTTGGGAGAGTAGGAGGGGAGGGGGGAGGGGGGAGACAGACAGAGAGAGAGAGATAGATAGAGAGAGAGACAGACAGACAGACAGAGAATGAGAGAGAAAGAGAGAGAGAGAGAGAGAGAGAGAGAGAGAGAGAGAGAGAGAGAGAGAGAGAGAGACAGACAGACTGAGAAGAGAGAGAAAAAGAGAGAGAGAGAGAGAGAGAGAGAGAGAGAGAGAGAGAGAGAGAGAGAGAGAGAGAGAGAGAGAGACAGAGAATGAGAGAGAAAGAGAGAGAGAGAGAGAGAAAGAGAGAGAGAGAGAGAGAGAGAGAGAGAGAGAGAGAGAGAGAGAGAGAGAGAGAGAGAGAGAGAGAGAGAGAGAGAGAGAGAGAGAGACAGATAATGAGAAAGAGAGAGAGAAGAATTGAACGAGGGGAGATGAATACGAAGAGGGGAAGAAGAGAGGCAGAAAATAACATGCAAGAGACGGAATAAAGGGGAAGAAAGGGAAGACAAAAGAACTAGACGACGGTGAAAGGAGAAAGTCAAAAGGATGATAATGAAGATGGGAAATACAAACTAACAGCGATAAAAGGAAGAGAAAGAGAGAAAGAGAGGAAGAGAGAGAGAGAGAGATAACGGGAGGCAAGCAATCTGAGAAAGATGTAGAGATGAGGAAATCACAAAAGACTATTGATGAGAATGGCGAAACAGGAGAAATTGAAATAATGAATGAAAGGGAAGAATAGGAAACTAGAGAAAAAAAATCCACCCACCCAAATAAATAAAATCAAATAAAAAAAATAATAATAATGATACTAGGAATTTAAAAACTTATATAGCCAATGAACACGAGTGAAAGTCGAAAATATACAAAACAAATAAACAAGAAGCAAAGAACAAGAGAAGAATATGAAGAAACGGGAGGGGAACCACAATATGAACAGATAAATTTAAAATAAATAGAGAGAGAAGACGAAGCGAGGGAGGAGAGATACAAAGATAAAGAGACAGAGAGAGGGGGAAGACTGATAGACAGACAGAAAAGGGCAAACAGACAGACAGATAGACAAAATTAGATAGTAGATAGAGAGATAGAGAGATAGAGAGGCACACACACACACACACAGAGAGAGAGAGAGAGAGAGAGAGAGAGAGAGAGAGAGAGAGAGAGAGAGAGAGAGAGAGAGAGAGAGAGAAAGAGAGGGATAGAGATAGATAGATAGATAGAGAGATAGATAGAGAGAGAGAGAGAGAGAGGGGGGGGGGGGAGAGAGAGAGAGAGATAGAGAGATAGAGAGGGACAGAGAGAGAGAGAGAGAGAGAGAGAGAGAGAGAAAGAGGAGAGAGAGAGAATGTGGAGAGAGGAGAGAGAGAGAGAGAGAGAGAGAGAGAGAGAGAGAGAGAGAGAGAGAGAGAGAGAGAGAGAGAAAGAGAGAGAGAGAGGGGGAGGGAGGGAGGAAGAGATAGAGAGAGAAAGCGAGTGGGGGAGGGTGAGAGAAAGAGAGAGAGAGTGGGGGAGGGCGAGAGAGAGAGAAAGACATATATAGGGAAAGAGGGACACAGACATAGATAGACAGAGGTAGAGACAGAAAGCCAAAGAGAGAACAAGAAACAAGTAGGCGTTATTAGTGTCGGTCTAGTGATTACTTTTGTTGTTGCTGTTACTGTTGTTATCGTTGTTACTGTTTTTGTTGTTTTTGTTGCTGTTACTTTTGTTGTTGTTGTTACTGTTGTTGTCGTTGTTACTGTTTTTGTTGTTTTTCTTGCTGTTACTTTTGTTGTTGTTGTTACTGTTGTTGTCGTTGTTACTGTTTTTGTAGTTTTTGTTGCTGTTACTTTTGTTGTTGTTGTTACTGTTGTTGTCGTTGTTACTGTTTTTGTTGTTGTTGCTGTTACTTTTGTTGTTGCTGTTACCTTTGTTGTCGTTGTTACTGATTTTGTTGTTGTTGTTGCTGTTACTTTTGTTGTTGATGTTACCTTTGTTGTCGTTGTTACTGTTTTTGTTGTGGTTGT
>NC_061857.1:473325-475825 GCF_019202785.1 Penaeus chinensis
TCAAATGAAGCATCGAAGTCTCGCAATACCCGCCCGCCCAGTACCATGGGTAGGGAAATGTCCACCGACACAATAACACATATAGGGAAATGCCCGCCTGGCAAAATACTGCGAAAGAGGGAAAAGTCCTACTGTATCATCCAACCACACACACACACAATCACACACACACACACACACACACACACACACACACACACACACACACACACACACACACACTGCCCCCTTCTCACACACAAACACGAGGCTATCCTTGTACTCATCCCTCTTTCGTCTAGTGTTCGCCCGTCCTCAAGAAGTTCTCTGGCCCTCGTCACCACCTCGTCACCACCTCGCCATCACTTCGTCACCACCTCGTCACTACCAGTGTCTTCACCAAACATCCGAGGGGGTGACCAGCTGTCTTCTCCCTTCCTTTGCTGCCCGTCTCTCTCTATTTCTCTTCCTCTGTTTGTTTGTTGGGGGTGTATTTGTGTCGCTCTGTCTGTGGCCGAGTGGGTAGAGCTTCGGATTTGGAAGAGTCGATAATACCTCAATTGCCCAATAGATGGTTTTCCAACTTCATCGTCTGGGTAAGTCCTGAAAGGTCGGATTCAATTACTGAAGCTTTATTGATTGTAAAATGGGATGCTGTGTATCGTGACATTAAAAAAAATTGAAATTGTCTCTGTCCATTCTTTATCTTTCTCTCTTTGTATTCTCTCTCTCTCTCTCTCTCTCTCTCTCTCTCTCTCTCTCTCTCTCTCTCTCTCTCTCTCTCTCTCTCTCTCTCTTTCTCTCTCTCTCTCTCTCTCTCTTTCTCTCTCTCTCTCTCTCTCTCTCTCTCTCTCTCTCTCTCTCTCTCTCTCTCTCTCTCTCTCTCTCTCTTCTCCTCTCTCTCTCTTCCCTCCCTATAATCCATCAACCCCATCGGCATAATATTCAACCCTTTTCCCCTCCTCACCCCCTCCCTCCTTCCCTCCCCCTCCTCTCCGTCCTTGCCTTACCTCCCTCCTTCCCTTCACTCCAACCTCCCCTTTTTCCCCCCTACCCCCTTCCCCCTCCACCCTCCCTGCATATCCCCAGTCCCCCCCCCCCCCCTCCATTCAGCGTCACATCCGGGCCCCTGACTCACGCATATGTAAACAAACACGGTTGAGATAACAAGTCAGGGTATTGCGGTGAGAGTAACTCTTCCATATAATTGAGAGGCGTAGGGAAAGGGGGAGGAAGGGTAGGGGTGGTTGGGGTAGGGGGGAGAGGGGGTACAGGGAGATCGGATGTGATAGGCGAATGTAAATATATATATATTTTTTGGTTGTTGTTTTAGATAAAGGTTGTCATCATTTTGTACGGTGGTGATCATTTCTGATAAATACATCCAACGGCCTAAAAATATTTCCAATGAATTATTGATATTATTTTAATTTAATTTTAAAAGTATTAAATTATTTTCAAAACTAATCACTCTATTTGAAAGAAATCTACACTATTATTCTGCAATGTATTTATGCACTTATTATTGTTCTTTTTTTTTTCTCCTTTCTTTTTTGTATCCACATTTTCTAATGATCATACGTAATTCGATGGAAAATCAAATATTAAAAAAAGGGATCCTATTTCCTTTTATTTCTTTGTCTGCCTTTTCTTGATTTTTCTATTCCTATTCTTATTCTTATTTTCATTCTTGCTCCTAGTTTTTTTTGTCCATTTTCCTCATTCATACTTCAATACACAACTATTCAGGGTTTATAATGTTCAGTTGAAGTTAAATAGAGCAAGGTGATGGTGATGATGGTGGTGGTGATGGTGGTGGTGATGGTGGTGGTCGTGATGGTGATGGTGATGGTGATGGTGGTGGTGGTGGTGATGATGATGGTGGTGGTGGTGGTGATGGTGGTGGTGGTGGTGGTGGTGGTGGTAGTGATGGTGATGATCATGGTGGTGGTGATGGTGGTGGTGGTGGCGATGGTGGTGGTGATGGTGATGATGGTGATGATGGTGATGATTATGGTGATGGTGATAGAGGTGGTAATGATGGTGATGGCGAAGCTGCTGCTGCTGATGATGGTGAAGCTGTTGCTGCTGATGATGGGATGATGATGATGATGACGATGGTGTATGTGATGATGAAAGAAGTGGTAATGACGACGATACCAAAACAAGGAGAAGAAATAATAACAGCACTTCCACATCGACCAAGCACCTGCCCCTAATTTCAACAAGTGTATAATTATCAGCATCTCGCGACAACTCCATCCTGCTTTACCCACGGCAGCCATTCTCGATAACTCTATAAAATGTATCTATTTTGTTAATCGGTTTTATCAATTAAATAGTCCTATGTAGAAGGCTGTAACGCTCTACAGTGATATCTGGTTAGTTAAATGATCTGTCGGTTAAATAAGGATTATGTAATTTGTTACATCTGGAATATCACTTTCAATTTTGAATATTGTTTTAACGTACGTTGATATGTTTTATTTTGATATATGGGAAGAAGTGTTATTATTATTTC
>NC_061857.1:484595-487095 GCF_019202785.1 Penaeus chinensis
AACAGAAAAAGTTTAGACAGAGAGAGACAAACACAAAATAAAAAAAATGACAAAAGACAAAAGAGCAAAAGAGAAACAAAGAGAGACACAGAGACAAACCAGACAGGCATTTAGAGAGAAATTTGAACTTCTTATAACTCTTCTCCTTAACTGGATGTCTCTGTTAGTCATGATTTATTGCTAACCTATCAAGGCTCTCTCTTTTTTTCCCTCTCTCTTTTCCTCTCTCGTCGACATGCCCTGTTCGCGTACTGTGTCAGGTGTCAGATCCTCCAACGAATAGTTTGAGGTGCCAGTGCCATTGGAGAGAGCCACCTGGAAATGATTTTTGCTCTAAGTTCATTAATTGGGGCAATAATAATGAAATGGGTGTTAATAAGGCAATGGGTGTTTAATAAAAAAAATATAAAAAAACGCTAGTAATGGTGTTGATATTATTGTTATTGGTTATTTTGATCTTATTACAGTTTTTATTATCAATAGCATTATCGTCAACTGTGTAGTTGTATCATCATTCATATTTACATTATTCTTATTATAGTTGCTATTATTGTTAATATTATTATCATTATTTTTGTTATTATTATTATTACTACCATTGGTATCATCACTGTCATTATTATTACTATCATTATTATTACTATCATTATTATTACTATCATTATTATTGTTATCATTACTATTGTTATGCTTATCATGGTTATGACTGTGATCATTATAATACTAGTAATGATAATGATAATAATAATGTTGATAGTAATAATAATAACATCAATGATAATAATAATGATAATGATAATGATTATTATAATCATAATTGTTGTTGTTGTTATTATTGTTTTTATTATTATTATTATCATTATTATTATTATTATTATCAATATGTTTTTCTCGTTCCTTTGATTTTGAGAGTAAGATAAACAAGGCCCTTCTTTGCCTCTTCCTAGATGCCCTAACTTGCTTACTTGCACCTTGCTTGTTTTCCAGTAAGATAAACAAGCAAGGTGTTTGGAGAATGTTTTTGAGTAAATGTTAAGGTGTTTGAGTGGTTTGTTTAAGAGTAAGATCAACAAACAAAGTAATATTAAAGTTTTTTGTTAGTCTCCTGCTAGATGTATTAAAGAAAAAATAAACAAAAATGGTAGGCTAAGGTGTTTGTAAATTGTGTTTTAAAATAAGACATTAAAAGTAATCTAACGTTGTTTGTTTGTTTCTTACCCACATACCGTAGGATAAAACAAACAAAGAAAGTGATTTCAAGTTACTGATCTACAACCTGCAAAACGTCAAAAGGCGCATTCTTCCAGCTTCCAATTTCAAATCTAAAGATGTTCCAATCTTTATTAACATCGAAATCATACGAATCCATCTCCAACTTCTTGCAACTGATAACCACGATAGACCGGCGAGATTATGGAAACCGCAACATCTTTCGTGGAATAATTGATATGGCCGGAGTAGGTTGCAAACGCGTCGGTGCGGAAAGCCTCATTTTTTGGATACGTTTGAGACCAGCGCCGGTTACTCACTCGGCTGGGTTTGGGGTTGTAACCGATGTGTTTGGTCTGAGGCTTTTTCTTTTACCTCGCTTTATCTCTCTATTTTCTTTCTCTTCCTCTTTTTTTTCTTTCTTTCCTCCCTCTTTCTGGTGTTTGTAATATTATCTCGTATGTGTATGTATGCGTGTATATGTACATATATATGCATATGTTAAAAATGTATATATGAATCAACATAAAATAAAATAAATGCTGTTTTTATATTTATTTTTATATAATTTTTAGCTTTATCTCTCTTTTCTCTCTTTTCTCCATCTTTCCGTTGTTTGTATTGTTTCTCGTATGTGTATGCATGCGCGTATACGTACATACATACACATACATTTAAAGCAAGAAAAACAAAAACAAAAACAAAAACAAAAGCAAAAAAATACAAAAAAAAAAAAAAATCCATTATTCAACTCTCTCTTATGTGTTAAATACGGCCAGGTATATGAACACAAGCGATAGAGAAAGAAAGAAAGAACGAAAGATAGAATAAAAAAGAAAAAAAAAAAAAAGAACTCTTATTTTGACTGAGGATTAATCGTTTCTTCACTATACTTAATGATCCAGTTAGTGAAGCAACGATATTCTTGAGCTGCGAATTCTTTACAGGAGGGAAAACGAACACCACGAGGCGCTAGATGTAGCAAAATACCGCTACGGTCGAACAATGTAGCAATTACCATTCTTGTCTTGCCAACAAGGGCGCTCAGGCGTGACTGCCCGCGACTTGGTATGCTACAAAAGGTTTACGGTATACGCTAAATATGCCTCGACGAATTTGCGCATCTTTAATGTCGAACGAAGTATGAAAATTCGCTTGTTGTCGAGAGAGAGAGGAGAGAGAGAGAGAGAGAGAGAGAGATATGGGTTAAGAGTATGAGATAGCGAGGATAGAGAAAGCGGGCACACAAAAAAAAAAAAAAACAAAAAAAGAGAGACAAGCGAGAGAGCGA
>NC_061857.1:492095-497095 GCF_019202785.1 Penaeus chinensis
AAAAAATAAAAAAAGAAAAAAAAAAAAGGAAAAAAGAAAAAAAAAAAAAAAAAAAAAATAAAAAAAAAAATAAAAAGAAAAAAAAAAAAAAAAAAAAAAAAAAAAAAAAAAAAAAAAAAAAAAAAAAAAAAAAGAAATAAATAAGGGGGGAAGAAAAAAAAAGAGACACGGCCTGTCTTTTGGTTCTTCTTGACGCCTTTTGATTAATACATGCACACACACCACTCAAAACAACAAACAAAGATTTTATGATATATATATATATATATATATTTATTTATATATATATTTAGTTATATATATATATATATATATTATATTTATATTGATATATATTTATATATATTTATGATACACACATAGGCACACACAATATGTGATAGGTAAAGAATATTGAATGATTTAAATATAGTCGAAAGATTGTTTGATTACGACCCTAATGCCTTGGTTCTCACCCACCGTGCACGTGTGCTTTTCTGAGCTCATATCTATTCAACATCTGGAACCTTGGGCATGAATCGGAAAGGTGTGATGGATCATAGGGTGTGGTTTGGGATTGTAAGTGGGGGAGGGGGTTGGAAAAATACGGGATGGGGGAGTAAAAAAAAAAAAGGAAAAAGCAAGAAAAAGAGAAGGGGCAAGGAAGCAAAAATGGAAGAATGCGAAAAGAAAGGGAAAAAGAAAAAGAAAAGGACAACTACCACACGACGTCCCCATTGCCCCGACCTCAATCAATTATTATAGCCCCACAAGTATTCTCCATCTGTCCCTTTCCCCGTCATCTCACCCCCTCCCTCCTTCCCCTTCTTTCTTCTCCCCCTCTCTTCTCCCTGACCCTTCCCCCCACCTCCTACTTCCCCTCTCCTTCTCCCTTCTCCCTTTTCACCCCATTATGACTTGACATTTTATGGTTTAAAAGATGCAATATATTGTGCAGCCTTTGTCTCAAAAATAATTCAAATCTAGGGTTGTGATTCAGTGGAAAAAGAGGGGAGGCGGGGGAGGGAAGAGATGTCGTAGAGAGAGAGAGAGGAGAGAGGGGGTGATGAGGAGAGATGAGAGAGAGAGAGAGAGAGAGAGAGGACGCGGGGAAGAGAGAGAGAGGGAGGGGGAGAGGGTACAGAGGAAGGGAGGGCGGGAGAGAGAGGAGAGTGAGGAGGAGAGAGAGAAGAGGAGAGGCGAGAGAGCGAGCGGAGTAGGAGGAGGAAGCTAGACAGATTAGAGAGAGAAGGGGAGATACAAGACTGACGGACAGACAGACAGAGACAGAAAACAAAAAGGAGATAAGACGTCGAGCGGGAGGACGGGGGGGTGGGGGGGGGAGGAAAGAAACAGAAACAGATAATAGAGGATAAGAACGAAAGCGTGAGAGAGAGAAAGGAAAACGAGAAAGAGCAAAGGGCGAGAAACAGATAGACAGAGTCAGAAACGAAAGAGGAAAAGAGAGAGGTGAGAGAGCGAAGAGAAAGGAGAGAGCGATAGAGAGAGAGTGTAGCGGAGAGTGAGAGAGAAGAGAGAGAGAAGAGAGGAGAGAGAGTGAGCGGAGAGGCGATGAGAAGAGAAAGGAGGAGGAGGAGAGACAGAGAGAGGAGAGAGAGGAGAGAGTGGGAGCGAGAGATGAAGGAGAGAGAGAGCGAGGGAGAGCGAGAGAGAGAGAGCGAGAGAGCGAGAGAGAGAGGAGAGAGAGAGAGAGAGAGAGAGAGAGAGAGAGAGAGCCCCGTCGCTTCCATATTTGACCTGCGCCCAAAAGGTGAGACTCCAGTGTTGGCCTCGAGTAAACCTTGGCAGAGAGGACCTCGGAGCGCCAGGCCCGGGTTGAAACTCGAGCCGGCAAGGGAGAATTAATGGGTCGACTTGGGATGGCTGGCGGTTTGTCTCTCTCCTTTTTCTTTTTTTCTTTTTTTTCTGGTATTTTCTTTCTCTTTTCTTTTTTTTTTTTTCTTTTTTTTTTTCTTTTTTTTTTGTAAAGGAAGTTAAGGGTTGGTAAAAAGGTTTATTATATCTTGTATTGGTTTTTTTTTAATTCTTTACTTTTCGTGGGGTGCGGGGGGGGGGGGGAGGGGGGAGCGGGTGGGGGGGGGGGGGGGGTCGGAGGGAAAAGGGGAGAATGAAATAAATCACACTCCACACGATACACGCACACGTACACGCACACCAAACCATACACACACGCTGCGCACACGCACACACACATACACAGAACACCACTCACACACCCACACACACACAACACACACACCACACACCCACCACACACAAATTATATATATAACTATATTTTTATATTTCTATATAAATATATATAACCGTATATATGCATAACAAAAAATGGAGCCAGTCCGAAAATCCGATCATACAAGGGAGAAAGACAGTGACAAATTACATTTCTCTTAATCCGTCCACATTACGAGCAATATATATGCAAGTGACAGCCAAGAAGAATTATGAATTAACTTGCACCGACTCGCACACGCGCTCACACGCATGTTTACACATACACACACACCGACACACATATAAAAGCGAGCGCGTCTTTGCAAAAACGCCGACGCACAAATGGTTACTTGCACAGACCACGTTGGTGAAGCAAGGACACTGGCGCATACAAACACTTTTTTTTTTTGTCTTTGTTAAAAGCTAAAAGATTCCTCAAATATGAATGCAGGTACACACACGCACGCGCGCACGAAATTATATACACGCATGTATGTCCTGACTGATACACCTAGTTATGTGTCCTGGATATACGGCTACACGAACGCACACACCACAAACACACACACCAACACACACACACACACACACACACACACACACACATAACAAACACACACACACACACACACCCCCCACACACAACATATTTATATACATATATATATATAGATATATATATTATTGGAACCGCATTCATGTTGACAAATGTAGAAAAGGTATGAATGAGACATGAATATCTTCACCAATACAAGAAATGTATTTGACCGGTTTCGATTCACTTCGTCAGAATACATTTATTTTGAGAAGATTGAATCGAAACCGGTCAAAAATACATTTCTTGTATTGTGAAGATATTCATTTTCAATCATACCTTTTTCTATATATGATATATTATATATATATAAATATATTATATATAGAGAAGGTAGGAGGGAGGGGGGGAGAGATGGAGAGGAGAGAAGAGGAAGAGCGATCGAGAGAGCGGAGGAGGAGAGAGAGAATGAGGAGAGAGGAGAGGCGACTGTAGGGGGTGGAGAGGCAGAGTGAGATTGAGGGGAGGAGGAGGTGAGAGAGAGAGAGAGAGAGAGGTTGATGGAAGACGAGGAAAAGAGAAAGAGAGGGGGATAGACAGATATTTATATATATATATTAATATATTTATATATATAGATATACGTATATATTAGACATATATATAATATATGTATATATACCTTATATATACATATATACACACAGATATGTTGTATATACATACAAATATGTTCACACACATATATTTTTTTATATATATATAATTATATATATAGCTTTATATGTGTGTGTTGTGTGTGTGTGTTGGTGTGTGGTGCACCCTAACCCCACATTCTTAACACCCCAACACCACCCCCACCAAGCAAGTAGCGAGAATACCGAAACCTTCCCCCAGCCCCCCCCGCCCCCTACCCCACGCCCCCCCGCCCCCGCCCACGCCCCCAGCACGGCAAATCGGCGCCTTCGTAAATACCACAGCGAGAAGAAAGGGCCGTGAGGGGAATTCGTCATCTAATTGGAAATGAGCGTGTGAGGCGAAGTGGCGCAGGGGGGGAGAAGGAGATCGAGAGAGACGTGGCCTTTTGCACGCCCGTTGAAGGATTGCAACCGAATGGGCGGGGAGGGGGGAGGGGTGGAGGAAAGGGGGAGGGGCAGGGTAGAGGGATAGAGCTGGAGGGGGTAGAGCTAGAGGGGGAGAGGTTAAGGGATATATGGGAGGGGGGAGAGAGTTTGAGGGGTAGTGGGGAGGGGGAAGGGAGAGGGGTAGAGGAAGGGGGAGAGGTTAAGAGGTAGAGAGGGGAGAGGGAGAGGTAGATGGAAAGGGGAAAGGGTGGAAGTGGCAGAGGAAGTGACAGGGTCTGGGCGAATTAACAGCTGGTTGATTTTTTTTTTTTTTTTCTCCATCTTAAGATTTTGATCTCATTTCCCTCCCCCCACCCCTCCATCCTTCCCCCCTGCTTTCCTTCACTTTTAAGTCTGGGATGCGAACGTAAAACTGTACCTCTGCAGTCCCCGTGGTCAGGGCGACGGTGGTTGTCGGGCCAGTAAGGGGCGTTTATTTACTGTCGAATGGTATAGTTCCGGCAGATGCAGAATATGTCTAGCGGATGTTTAGGCACACACCCCCCCCAAAAAACTCCTACTGAACAATAGGCGGAGGATTTAGCCGTTCGAGGTTAGATGGAACTGCACGAGAGATGATATCAAAATTATTATTTATAAAATATAAATAAAAAAACTGTGGGGTCACTGTAGGGGGGTGGGGGATTGGGTGACGGTAGATGGGATTTGGGGGGGTGGCTTACGGATAGGATGGGTTGGTGGTGGAAGTGGATGGTGGTGGTGGTGGTGTAGGGTGGGGGGGGGGAGAGAGAGAGAGAGAGAGAGAGAGAGAGAGAGAGAGAGAGAGAGAGAGAGACGAGAAGGGAGAGAGAGAGGAGACGGGAGAGAGGAGAGAGAGGAGAGTGTAGAGAGCGAAGGGCGAGAGAGAGATAGAGAGAGAGAGAGAGAGAGAAGAGAGAGAGAGAGAGAGAGAGCGAGCGAGAGGTCGACGAGAGAGAGAGAGAGGGAGAGAAGAGAGAAGGGAAGAGAGAGAAGAGAAGTGGAGGGGATGGAGCAAGTGAGGAGAGAGAGAGCGAGAGAAGAGATACGGAGAGAGGAGAGAGAGAGAGAGAGAGAGAGCAGAGAGCGAGAGTTGAGTGCGTGAGAGAGGAGGGAGGGAGAGAGAGAGAGAGAGAGAGAGAGAGAGA
>NC_061857.1:514455-521955 GCF_019202785.1 Penaeus chinensis
CGCACACACACACACAAAGACGCACACATCCTTGGACACACACACACACCCAAAGACGCACACATCCTTGCACGCACACACACAAAGACGCACACATCCTTTACACGCACACACGCCGCTTTAAATCATTTTTTTATTGCGAATTTCCGCCATCCCTTCTAAGAATTGCTCTTCCATTTCCAAGAATTCCTCCTCTTTCTGGACTGTATTTTCGAGGCTGGATTTTATCATGATATTTCCCTTTTAAATATCTTTTTAGGTACTTTGAATATTCCTTTGTTTCATATTGATTTTATTTATTGATTTATTCATTTATTTACGAGAAAATAAAATGGTTTATTTTCATGTATCACAGGCCTATTTTTTTCTTTTCTATTTTGCGCATGTATTTTTTTTTTTTTTTTTTTGTCGTTATCGATTCATTTGATGATAATATTAAAGGCATATATATTTTTGAGTCACGTTGAACTTTCGTGCGCGTGGACTGTGTCACACAATCATAATAGAAAGGCAATAAAAGAAATCAACAATGGCAATAAAATCGTACAACAAAGATGGCGGACAGGGCGAAGAAATTGTGAAAAAAATTCGCTCAACTTCCACATCATTGCGTTCAACTGCGTTTTCCCTTGTTCTGCGTCACGAGATTTTCTGTCTCTCTCTCTCTCTCTCTCTCTCTCTCTCTCTCTCTCTCTCTCTCTCTCTCTCTCTCTCTCTCTCTCTTTCCTTCTTGGATCTCTCTCGTGTTTGTTTTCTTTCTATATTCCTCGTCTCGTTATATATATATATACACACACACACATATATATACATATATATATGTATTTATATATATGTATATATGTATATATATATATATATATATATATATATATATATATATATATATATATATATTTCCTTTGCCTTCTCGTCTTCCCTCTCTTTTTTATTTTATCATCTTCCCTCACTTTTTTTCCTATCTTATTTTATTGAAAACACACATATTTGGTGATCATTCACCTCGGAGATTCATTAATTCTGTGAATGTTCCAAAAATGTCTTTTTAGCGTGTGACATTAAATCTTAATATTTTTCTATATATGTTGTTACGGTTATCTTCTTTTTTTTTCTTTCTTTAATAGCATTGTTGTCGTAAATGTTACAGTTCTTAAAATCAAATATTAGAATAATTATTTTCAATATTACTACAAGTTTAATGATCACTTTTTTTTATAATTCCGTTATCATTAACAGCATCCCTGTCTGCTATTTTTTATAATTATTTGCTATTAGTGTTTATTCCAAAAAAATATACAAAGAATAACCGGGAAGTAGATAGAACTGGCGAAACCTTAGAAGAAGAATAATAAGACCAAATAATAAAAACAACTTTGATTACATCATAATGACAAGGTTAACGGCAGAAATAATGTTGATATTTATATTGGAGTAAAAAAAGGAAGATTAAAAAAAATATTCATAACAGAAATAACAATGCTATCATAAGCAAATGTCTTGAACATCTGTATAACACTTGTAAAAGGAAGTGGACGATATAAGTCTTCACTTCTGGTTGCAACACACGTAAAAAAGAAAATTACATGCACACACACACACACACACACACACACACACACACACACATACACACGGACACACACAAACACACACACATATACACACGGACACACACAAACACACACACACACACACATATATATATGTCTGTGTATGTGTGTGTGTGTGTGTGTGTGTGTGTGTGTGTGTGCATGTCTGTGTGTGTGTGTGTGTGTGTGTGTGTGCGTGTGTGTTTGTAGTCAAGATGCAGCACTGACGCCGAGAGCATAAAATCAATTACGTAAGAGAATACGGAAATGAATAATGAAAGATCATTGACAGTATACACGATGAATTAGTCAAGTATCTTCAATTTTTCACGGAATCGAAATCACAGTAAACATGTACTGTACTGTTGGAAAGTATTTTGATTTATTCATTTATTTGCTTTTAGCGTCATTTCACGCGTTTCTCGTCCTTTTCTGTATGGATTTTATTTCTATTTTTATTTACTTTATGCGTTTTTTTTTTTTCCATTTCGTTTCTCTCTTTTTTTTTTTTGTCTTTATCCATTAGGGTAATTTTTTTTTTTCTTCAGTTTTGATCTTTTCTCTCTCTCTTTTTTTCGAAACGTTAATTCGTCTTTTTAATTTCTTCTTTCTTTCTGCATCTTTCTCTGTTTCTCTTCTCCCTCTTTATCTAACTCCTCCTCTTCTTCCTCTAACTCCTCCTCCTCCATCTCCATCTCTTTTCTTCCTCAATCTCCTTTCTCTCCTTTTCCTTCGTCTTTTTCTTCCTATTAATCCCATAGCCACCTCAGATCCTCCTCCACCTCCCCACTTCCTTCACCTCCTCCCCCACCTCCCCCACCTCCTCCTCTACCTCCACCACCTCCCCCACCTCCTCACTTCCTCCTCCACCTCCTCCACCTCCTCCTCCACCTCCTCCTCCTCCTCCACCTCCCCCACCTCCTCCCCACCACTTCCTCCCCCTCCTCCTCCTCTTCCTCCACCTCCCCCTCCTCCTCCTCCTCCTCCTCCTCCTCCTTCTCCTCCACCTCCTCCACCTCCTCCACCTCCTCCCGAGCGAAGGGAAGCGCTCACACCTCCAGATCACCAGCACAGGAATCTTAAGAAACTAATAACGGCCGTTTCCTTGACCTCAGCTGATCTCTAAGGGAGGGGGGAGGGGGAAGGGTGATGGGGAGGGGGGGGAGAGTAAAGAGGATGGGGAGGAGAGGGTGGAGGGGGGGTGAACGTAGTTGTGCGTTAGAGAGGGGGTAGAGGAGCGGGGGAAGGGAGAAAGGGGGAGGGGGAGGGGGAGGGGGAAGGGGGGTTAGACAGTGTGTGGGGTAATACTACATCTTCACATGTCCTTGCCCACCGCGAGTAGGGGAGGATCAGGAAAGGAAAGGGAGGAGGGGGTAAGAGTGAGGGGGGGTTAGAGCTGTGTGTGTGTGTGTGTGTGTGTATGTGTGTGCGTTTTTTTTTTTTATCATTATTATTTACAAGAGATGAAGAATTTCATTTTTTTTTTTTTTTTTTATAATCATTATCTTTTTCTTTTTTAAGATAAGTAAGTAAGTAAGTATATGTGTAGGAATTATAATCCGCTTTCCAAGAGATTGAATTGTGAATACACTGGCCGAACGCATTACGGTATATAAATTCACTCATAAATACCGTGGCATCAGACTCTTTCCCGCACAAGAGCTAAAAACCCTTTCTCTTCACGGCGGAAAAACGACAGAAAGATGAGATAAAAATTGTCTACACTTAAACACCAGACAATAACAAGACAAGAATACGAAGAAAGAACACGATTTGAATAACAAGAACATTGCTATCGCCGCTACTCAGCAAGACAGACACACATACAAACACGTTGACACTAAAGAATGTCTGTTAAATATAACGCAATGAATCCATAACCTTGTGACGTTTAATAATAATGATGATGATGATTGTAATAATAAGAACATCGGTCAAA
The DNA here is from genome assembly GCF_019202785.1 of Penaeus chinensis. NCBI lineage: Eukaryota > Metazoa > Arthropoda > Malacostraca > Decapoda > Penaeidae > Penaeus > Penaeus chinensis. The sequence goes on from NC_061857.1 coordinate 517,984, forward strand.
ATATTTATGATAATGATTATGATAACAACAGCAGTAATAATAGTAATGATAATATTAGTAGTAATAAGAACGACAACAGAAACAATGATGATAATGATAACGAAAAGAAATAATAATGATAGCAGCATACTTATATAAAGATAATAAAATAATAATAATAATAATAATAATAATAACAATAATAATAATAAATATATCAATAACAACAATATTGATATTAACAATAATAATAATAATACTGATAATAATAATAATAACAATGATAATAATAATAATAATAATAATAATAATAATAATGATAACAATAATAATAATAATAATAATAATAATAACAACAAAAATAATAAAAGTAATAATAAAAGAAATTTCATACAACAGCAAATGTTTTCCTTTTTTTTGCGTTCATCGGTACCTCCTGCGCTGCAAACGATCGCCAGCGTGAGGCTCCCACAGTGGCGATGGCGTCGAAGCTGGAATGCGGTGCTTTACATTGACTGACAGACAGACTCCCTCCCTCTCTCCTCTTAGCCTCAGGCCCTCCCCTTCCCTCCCTCTCTCCTTCCCTCTTCCTCCCTTCTGCTCTTTCTCCCCTTGTTCCTTCTTCCTCCCTCCTTCCCTCTTCCTCCCTTCTTCTCTCTTCCTCCCTCCTTCTCTCTTCCTCCCTTCTCTCTCTCTCCCCTTCTTATTTTCCTCCCTCCTTTCCTCTAACCCCTCCTTCTCTCTACCTCCCTCCTTCCCTCTTTCTCTCTCCTTCCCTCTTCCTCCCTCCTTCTCTCTCTCTCTCCTTCCCTCTTTGGAAGTATCGGTGCGTTTCTTACGTAACCGAGGGTGTCTTTGTGTTATTTAAGTGTATGTGTGTGTTTGTAGAATTCTCTCTCTCTCTCTCTCTCTCTCTCTCTCTCTCTCTCTCTCTCTCTCTCTCTCTCTATCTCTCTCTCGCCGCCTTCATTCTTCCCTTCTCACCCTCTTCCCGAGGAGCGACGCCCAATTACCGCCGCCGTAGCAGTATTAGGGCGAACACGACAGACCGCAGAGGACACTTACAGCTCCCTCCTCCCCTCCAGCGACGCCCCTCCCACAGCCCCTCCTCCCTACGCCTCCCCCCCCCTCTCTTCCTCCCCTCCTCCCCTCCTCTCTTCCTCCCCCCCCTCCCCCCCTCTCTTCCTCCCTAGCGGCCGCCGACCCCCCCGGGACAGGCGACGGCGCCGCGAGGGGTCTGGACGGTTCGAAGCCACGCCGCGGCCGGGAGCTGTACGCGCGACACCTTTACGTAGAGATAGATATGGAGACGTAGATGTAGATACGGGTCGGTGGGGACGTAGATATAGATACGGGTCGGTGGAGAGATAGATGTAGATACGGGTCGGTGGAGAAATAGATGTAGATACGGGTCGGTGGAGAGATATATGTAGATACGGGTCGGTGTAGACATAGATATAGATACGGGCCGGTGGAGACGTAGATGTAGATACGGGTCGGTGGAGACGTAGATATAGATAAGTGTCGGTGGAGAAATAGATGTATATACGGGTCGGTGTAGACACAGATATAGATACGGGCCGGTGGAGACATAGATATAGATACGGGTCGGTGGAGACGTAGATGTAGATACGGTTCGGTGGAGACACAGATATAGATACGGGCCGGTGGAGAAATAGATGTAGATACGGGTCGGTGGAGACGTAGATGTAGATACGGGTCGGTGGAGACGTAGATATAGATACGGGTCGGCGTAGAGATAGATGTAGATACGGGTCGGTGGAGACGTAGATATAGATACGGGTCGGTGGAGACGTAGATATAGATACGGGTCGGTGGGGACGTAGATGTAGATACGGGTCGGTGTAGATATAGATATAGATACGGGTCGGTGGAGACACAGATATAGATACGGGTCGGTAGAGAAATAGATGTAGATACAGGTCGGTGGAGACGTAGATTTAGATACGGGTCGGTGGAGACATAGATATAGATACAGATATGGATAGATAGATATTGATATGAGTATATATAGAGATATAGGGATGTATATACGCTGTATCTATATTGAAAGTGTATCTTCTTTGTTCGCTTACACCCAGGGAGGAAAAATTCTAAAGAGAGCACTTCAGGCCGTGAACTCTTCCGTACAAGTTCATTGTGCGCAAACAAGGAAATACATAAACAAAAAAATACTACAGAAACACACAAAATAATAATAATAATAATAATAATAAGTATCTCTATCTCTAGCTATCTGACATCTACCCGCAAGATCACTCTTTATAAATTCCTCTCAATATCTTCATATTCGTTAATGTCTTCCAATCCGGACGATTCACAATATCAACGATGTCGATCACGCAGCACCGACGTAATTTTTATCCGGATCTAAACCGCTACTATAAAAATGCTTGTTATTTTTTATATATATATTTTTTTCTTACTTCATCGCACATGATAACGCTTATCTGAACACACATGAAACCTCCATGATTATTTTTATTTTTTATTTTATATATAGTTTTACGTTTTCTTTCTTTCTTTTTCTCGATCATGTGGTATAATCTTTGTATCATTCCGAAAATTAGAGAGGGGTACTGAATTTTAACTACGCTTTTGTAGAAGATTAATAAATATATATTTTAAATACTTATTCATCTGAATAATATATATATATATATATATATATATATATATATATGTATGCATGTATATATATGTGTATATATATAATTCACACACACACACACACACGCACACACACACACACATATATATATAAATACATATTACACACACACATATATACCGACAAATACTTACGCAGTTTCATAATTGGCCAAAGAGACAGACAGATAAATAACAGGACGGACAGAATGACAGACAAACACAGATAAACACAGAAAGCCGTTTTATGCAATTTAGATATATCCGCATACTTGGCGTGGGGTTTGAAACCTAATCATGTGATTCCATATGGATTCGTGATTCCCGAAAAGGAAATTCCAACTACCTGCCACTCCTCAAATTAAAGAAGGATGTGGGAAATATATCAATAAAGGTAAGAGTGAAAGAGATAGAAAGAGAGAGAGAGAAAAAAAAAAATATATATATATATATATATTAATAATCTATTTGACATTCTAATGGTTCGCCACAGTAGTTGATAGGCTCATGCAACCACTGGATATCAATAAATATATAAATAGAGATATCGCATCTCATATTCCTGCCTCTACTTCTGCACAAGCGCCGAGGTGTGTGTATGTATGTACGAGCCCATACATACGTATATATATACAGTATATCTATATCTACCTGTCAATCTTTCCACATGTACCAACGCCGTATACATATTTCTCTTTGTCTGTATGTCTTGAAGGCAACTTTTAACTGAAGACTCGTATCAAAACTCGAGAGGAAAATAATGACATGGATATGACGAGTAACCAAAACAATAATAACAGTAAGAATAACAACGACATCACATATCCAGTTAGAACCTTTGGCAACGGTCTTTATGTCGATAAGCGATTCAGTCTTCAAGGAAATGGAAAATAAATGGAAAAGAGGGAGAGGGACAGAGGATAGCGAGAGAGAGAGAGAGAGAGAGAGAGAGAGAGAGAGAGAGAGAGAGAGAGAGAGAGAGAGAGAGAGAGAGAGAGAGAGAGAGAGAGAGAGATCCCGACAGACAGACAAAAAGATCGAAATTCAGACATACAAATAGAGAGAAAGAGAGAGAGAGGGATTCAGAGACAGACAAACAGAGAGAAAGAGAGAGAGAGATTCAGAGACAGACAAACAGAGAGAAAGAGAGAGAGAGATTCAGAGACAGGCAAACAGAGAGAAAGAGAGAGCAAAGGAAAATAAAGAGCCAAGAGAATGAGGCAGATAAGATAAAGCAATCTGGGCCCCCATATTGGCATTGAATTCCAGTAAAAGTTCCTTCCCTGTCTCCATCGAACACCAGCCCACAGAGCTCGCCCATAA
>NC_061857.1:529455-535474 GCF_019202785.1 Penaeus chinensis
GACTCACCGAAGTCCCATTAACAGAAGGAGGCCGAATATAATAAAACTTTTAACCCGTTAACAAATCGGTTGCGATATAATTATAACTGCTGTCAACACACTCAATTAGGTAAATAACAGAAGGTTGATGAAATAAAATTAAATAGATGTACAAAAGGAAAATAAATGAGGTATTTTTTTTTTCGTCTTGTTGTCATGTAACATACTCGAATGTCTCTCTTGTCAATGGTATTATTATTATCGTTATTATTGTGTTGTTGCCACTGTTCTTATCATTACTGGCATTAACACCATTTTTATCATAAACATTATCAGGTTATCATAGTCATTATTTTCATTGCAATTATTATTATTACCATTATTGTCATTACTATAATAGGTACTGTTATCTTCACTCTTGTTATTATTATCATTATTGCATTATCATTATTAATCTTATTATAAATGTTATTAGCATTGCTTTTGTTATTACTATCATTAAAAAAATATCATCACCCCATCGTCATCATCAATATCATCATCATTACCATTAGTATCATCATCTTTGTCATTGTCATCATAATTGTTTTTATTATTATGGTGATTATAATAATAATAATAATAATAATAATAATAATAATAATAATGCCAATTATTATTACTATTACCATTATTATTAAAAAGAAATCTAACAAACGCTCTAGTCTTGCTTGATGGGGAGCTATCGTCCACCATGATCTCAAGTGAATTAAAATAATTTTCCTTTTTTGCATAAAAATAATGAATTATTTTTATATCAAATAAAAGACCTAAGTATAGAGAACGATCAGAGAGGCATCCCAAAAATGGAGATCTATTAGCAAAACTATTCCTAAAATTTGTGTGTGTGTGTATGTGTGTGTGTGTGTGGTTTCGGAGCTACTGGATACAAATAATAACAAAACTATCCAAAAAAATTATAAATACATATACGGATGTGTGTTATAAATATATATATATATATATATATATATTCATATATACACACACACACACACACACACACACAGATATATATATATATATATATATATATATATATATAGAGAGAGAGAGAGAGAGAGAGAGAGAGAGAGAGAGAGAGAGAGAGAGAGGGAGCGAGAGGGAGCGAGAGAGAGCGAGAGACAAGAGAGAGAAGCGAGAGGGAGAATTCAGATTAGGCAGCCCTTCTGTTCCGAAATTGCACGCCATCTAATCCCCTGTCAGATTACATGGAGATTTCTTGACCTGCCCAGTGACATCTGCCAGTTCGGGGATTTCGAAAGTAGAGTGTGAAATCTTAGAGTGCAGTTAAGCGGGACAAAACTGCAATCCTGTATATATTTTTCTCTCTTTTTGGGGATTGAGGAATATTCTGCTCCAATTTACTTCTTGTGTTGTTATCACAATGATAATATACAGAAAAGAACACCTGTACAAACAAAGTTTATTTTATCCATTACGCTGAATACATTATCAAAGGAAAATGAGTCTTATACACTCTCATCTCCTCTCAAAATTAGCGATAACATAAGCCTGTTATTACAAAGTTGAGAAATATTAAAATAATTAATTTCTCTATTATTTTGATATTTTCTAAAAAACAAAAAACAAGAAAAAAATTGGTAGCCACTGACATCATGAACAAACTGAGACACATATTGTACAAGAATATTTGGTCACAACTATTAATAAGTGATTTTAAAATATCTCGCAATCAAGAAGAAAATCCTAACATGTCTAAATAACTATTATCATATAAAGAAGAAATATGAACAGATGCATGAATACATACATACAGAGAGGATGATACGAAATGCAAAAAAAAAATTGTCTATCCATCGTAAAACCTTATTACGGTTTCATACTGTAATAACTTATTATCAGTGTTGCCTAGAAATATTTCGACAATTCAGAAGGGATGTTATATGATAAGATTTTGCAATGTGAAGAAAATATTTTTAAATATATGCTTGGTTGCCTATGTGCCTCTTCAGATATAACACAATGAAAAAAAAAAAAATATTTAAAAAATGTAGCCATGTACTTCTATTTCAACAAGATATGTCAGTTATAAATATTCCAAGACAATCTGTTGCCTAAATTCCTATTTATGGATGAAATTATTTCAAATTTCCTTATATTCAAAATCCTGAAATATTTTGACATTTTCACTATATCCCCACTGCACATTTTAACCTCACCAATTTTCAGATATATATATTTTTTTTTCCCCCAACTTCAGTGGTATATGTAACATTTAATCTATTGCGAAATGGAGTTATATAACTTTTAACCATAAAAAGCTTAAGAGAAATATAATCCAATGACTCTGAAATAATCTTTCTTTTTGTTTCAAATCTAATTCAACAAAGTGTCGCCCAGAAAAGGGAATCTTTCGTAATGATTTCAACGCCTCTATAATATCACACATCACACGATATTATATTTTTAGAGAGAGCCATTCACTTCGGAAGACACATTATCTTAAGGTTCCAAGCCAAGGTATGAGATAATTGCACTATATTATCCAAAGTCAGATTTTTCCTCCCTCTTTATAAAGCCGAAAGTTGAACGTTGACCATCTCATTTTTGTCGATAATGACACCCCGGTTGACAAGAGCCCATCAGGGCCCTAGTTAGCTGCATAATATCAATTATCTCCCGGTCGCTAATTGCCCCCAGTGTCACCTGGAATGTGGTCCCCGTCGGCTAATATTTTCGGAGTGGCAAATCTCGCCCCTTAAAAATGTGTTGAGGGGGAGAGGGCGTCGTGAAAAGGCGGCCACAGGGTAAGGGTGAGCTGCGTGTGTCGGATCACCTTCGTTGCAGGAGTCCGTAGTGTGTCATATGATCTCCCGGTGTGTCACCTCTGTCCGCCGAGGTGTCACACGGCGTACTTGTGTCGTGTGGGGTTCTGTGGCCGCTCCGACACGCTCTCAACTAAGCACGTCATTTGAGCCTCTAAGCGAGCGACTGGCCTGCGGAGGAGGGAGGCCGAGAGCACGGAACACGGGCGGCGAAAGTGATGTGTCGCCGCCAATTCCGAACTCAGGTATGTGTGCTGGAAGGGCACCCCCTCCCCTGCCCCTTCCGCCCAACCCTGTCCCCAAGCCACCTACACGATCGCTAATGTCCGCTCCCTTCTCTCTCTCCGTCTCGTCTCCCAGCTTTAGCGTCCTCCTTCTCCTATTCCCTCTCATTTCCCCCTGCGACGACTGGGCACTTACCTTTCTCATGGCTATCCGATTTGAATCTGTCTGTGTCATTGGGTTTGGACTCGACGCCCAACATGTTTGAGGACGAAAGGGGAGAGGTGCGTCGATTGTCACTCCCGTCTGCTCGTCACATTCCCGACCAATGTCACTGTCGCTCGTGGCGTGAAACACTCACTCGGTCACCAACACTGCTCATAGCAAGGCCGTGTCACTGCCTCACATCACAGGCTCCCTTGGGGGTCACACCACTGTAAGCTCTCCAACTCGAGCTCGCGATTATCCTTGGATCAAAACACACCGAAGTGGCGAAAGGTAGAGTAGAGAGAGAGACTGTTGTACTTGTGGCAAAGGTGGAGTTTGCCAGGTAGCGCGGAGCGAGGAACTGACTTCGTAGCGGTGTACACTCGCCACCTGGTCGCTCAGAGCCTGCCGCTAACTCCGCCTCTTGGTGACACTCAAAACACTCTGTGCACGGACCCTTCGACGTGTGCACGGCCTGTCACAACACTTTTCTCCCCACACCCACGTGCACACCAACAGTACACCGCTGCGTCCGTCGTGCACAACGTCTTAGGTCAAACTCCAGGCTGGGCCACTTTAGGGTTGGGAGTGCGAGCCTGGCCCCGCCCCGCTCCCCAGGCTCCGCCCTCGAAGGCGGAGCCACGCGACGATTGCGCCGCCTTGAGTGTCAACCGCTCAGGGACCTGCCGACGCGGGACTTTCGGATTTTATTTGTTTGCTGCCGATTCGTGTCCCTCGCTTGTGCTAGCCTCGCCGCCGCCCCTTGGCCGACGTCCCTTTATCGCCCACAAATATAAAAGACCCCAAAAAGGGAGTCCAGGGCCCCAAACTTCGAATCGCCAGGTTTCGCAAGCCCCGCCCCCTCGCCGCAGGTCCGCGAGCGGCGGGCGGACCTCGAGAGGCGCGACGTGGAGCGCAGTCGGCGGGCAGCCAGGGCGAGGCGAGCACGTGGCTGGCGAGCGGCGGCGGCGGAGTGGAGCGCGGCGACCGGGGGAAGGAGGAGGAGGAGAGACACACCTTCGATCAAGGCCCGGAAATGAGAAATGGAATTCCCCTTGTCCATGAGAGATGTACACACATTTTTTATTCTTTCATCACGGCGAATGGAGACCAGGAACCCGGGGGAGGCGAAGGCGGATACGCCGATGTTCAAACGCACACAGACATGCCTTAGTCAACTCCGAACACGCGAGCGGTTCCTGGAAAGTCGGCTGCTTGCCCTGTGTGTGACGCGCGCTGGTGTTCCGCGTGCACGAGAGCGGCCGCCGACGGAGCAGGAGGCGGATGTCGGCACGATCACGCGCTCGAAGCCACTCCGCCAGTTCATATGACTCTCATTTCGTATCTCCTTGTTTTGGTTCTGTCGTTGCGTTTTTGTTGGGTGTTGAGACGGAGGACTTGTGGACACTCGCCTGGCGGTGTCAGGGGTGATCACTGGGAGTTAGCGTATTTGCCTCTATGGTTTTCTTTGTTTTGTTTTGTTTTTTTCAATTTTTACTCGCTCCTCTCGTCTTTTCTTCCTCCTCACTCTTTTTCTATCTTTCAATCTATCCCTGTCATCCATTCTCTTTCTCCACCTCCCTCACGCTCTTCCTTCTCTCTTTCTCCACCTTCCTCTCGCTCTCTTCCCTTTCCTCTCCTTCTCAGGTGCCCCCATCCTCTCTCTCTCTTCCTCTCCCTCGCGCTCTCCACTCCCCCTTCCCCCCCCTCTCCCTAAACGAGTCATACACGGCAAATTGCTCGTTCACGATTCGGAATATAAGTGTGAATTTCCCGCTCGCATCGCCAGCGCCAACCTTTTGTACTGACAAAGGTTTTACATCCTGTTTTGAACTGTAACGCTGTAACCAGAGAGAGACCCGCTCGAAATGGCTCCGCTTTGCAGGAGGGGATATTTTGCCTCGCTCGTGTATGTGATTTGTTCCACATAGACACATGCATGTAAGCGCTTTTAGGCTCAGATGTACACACATACACATACACACACACTCGCACGCACGCACACGCACGAACGCACGCACGCACACGGACGAACGCACGCACGCACACGGACGAACGCACACACACACAGACACACACACACACACACACACACACACACACACACACACACACACACACACACACACACATCCACATACACCCACACACACACTCAGGTACACTCATTGTATGGGAAAAAAAAAAAAAAATGCTATGATGCGCTTATAAAAAATTACTTGAGATTTCTCCTTTCATCATATTTCATAGTAATTACATTTAACGAAATTGTTGCCATTGGCCTCCGTACATTTCACTTAAACTATAACTACAATTATGAAAATCAAATTATAACGCGGCTACTATGAGGATACTAAATGTGAATGCATTTATATCTATGCATATTATTTGTTGCACAGCTATGAGCAAAAAATATATTTTCTATTTTTTTTTCTTATTATTATTGATATCAGATCCCCCCTCTAGAACCCCCCCCCCCCCAAACACACACGTTCGGGAAAGTAGATCTTGCTCGCACTTTGGGCCAAGACAGCGCTATACGGGAACTCTTCTGCGTTCGGCGCGATGGTCGAAAGTCCCGCGCTGTGATCCATCGTGACTCGACCGTGGTGGCCGGACACGATTCGCTTATTATTCGTGCTTGCGCCTCTCTCTCTCTATCTCTCTCTCTCTCTCTCCTCTCTCTCTCTCTGTCTCTCTCTCTCTCTGTCTGTCTGTCTCTCTCTCTCTCTCTCCTCACTCTCATCTCTCTCTCTCTTCTCTCTCCTCCTCCTCCTCCTCTC
>NC_061857.1:535574-543057 GCF_019202785.1 Penaeus chinensis
GGTAGATGATGGTGATGATAGATGATGATGAGGAGGAGGATGGAGAGGAGGATGTGATGAAGGCGAGAGGGAGGATAAGAACGAGGAGGAGGAGAAAGAGAATTACTGATAACGATGATGATGATGGTAATGATGGTGATTGGCATCTATCATGCACTCGGTGATGTCTTGTCATGCTGTATATTAATCACTTGAATTTATAGCCTCGTCTTGCACCATTAACTCTTGTCTTGTACTTGAGGCGCTTTCGTCTATAGGTCACGTGTGTGGCGGTTTGTGCATATTTATGCTTCTGTGTTTGCCAGTATGTTCACGTCTGTGTATGTGTGTGTGTATGTGTGTGTGGTGTGTGTGTGTGTGTGTGTGGTGTGTGTGTGTGTGTGTGTGGTGTGAATATGTTTGTAAGGCCACGTCTGTGTATGTGTGTGTTCGCGTCTGTGTGAGAGTATGTTGTGTGTGTGTGTGTGAGTATGTGTGTAATGCCACGTCTGTGTGTTCGTGTGTATGTGTGAATGTGAGTGTGTGTGTGTATGTGTCTGTGTGTGCGTGTAAGTTTGTGTGTGTTTGCGTGCGCGCGCGTGTGCGTACGACGATTTATACCTGACCCCCTGAAAAGCCATTTGATAACCAAAAAAAAAGAAAAGAAAAAAAGCATTGAATTCCCTCTCCCCCCCCCCCCTCCCGTCATGACACCCCCTCCCCCTTCCCCCCCTTTCCACGTCACACTTTTACACTCTTGTGCCTGCCCCCTCCCCCTCCCCCTCCCCTCCCCCCTCGCCACCATAGCGTGATATGTGTCTTCTCTTTGTACGTATCCCTCGGCCGGCAAGCCCTTTGATGTGTCCCCGCCGACTCTAAACACAAGTGTCACCTTGTGCACGCATGCAGCCGACTGCCACGGACGGACAGGAGAACCGAGGAGAGGAGGAGAGGTAGGAGGAGGAGGGGGGAGGAGGAGGATGAGGACGAGGATGAGGAGAGGAGGAAGGAGGAAGGTAGGAAGAGGAAGTGCGGGAGGAAGGAGTGAAGGGAGGAGGAAGAAGGAAGTGCGGGAGGAGGCAGGAGGCGGGGAAAGAGGGGGAGAGGAGGACGGAGGAGGGGGGAGGAGGAGGAGGAGAAGGAGGAGTAGGAGGAGGGAGAGGAAGAGGAAGTGCGGGAGGAGGAGTAGGAAGTGTGGTAAGGAGGTGGTGGCGGTAGAAGGAGAAGTAAGGAAAGAGGAAGTGAGAGAGATGAGAGAAGAGAAGAGGCAGAATTAACAAGAATAAGAGTAACCGGAGTAGCAGAAGGAAGCAGGGAAGAAAAGGGTGTAAAAAAAATAATATATATATATATTCTCATGCTTTCGATTTTTCTCTTTCTCTCTCACCCTGTAAGCGCCCTTCCTTTCATCTCCTTTCTCTTCCTCGCTTTCCTTTCGAGGCGTCGATTCTAAGACAGCTAGACTATTATCACGTTTCTCCTCCTCCTCATTATTTTCTATTCCTTTGCCTCCTTCTCCTTTCTCCTCTTATTATTATTGTTATTATTATTATTATGATCATGATTATCATCAACTTTATTACCCTCCTCCTGCTCCTTCTCCTTCCCTTTTTCTTCTTCTCTTCCTCCTCCTCTTCTTTCTTCTTCTTCTTCTTCTTCTTCTTCTTCTTCTTCTCTTCTCCTCCTCCTCCTCCTCCTCTCCTCCTCCTCCCTCCTCCCTTCTCCTCTCCACCTCCTTCCTCCTCCTCCTCCTCCTCCTCCTCCCTCCTCCTCTCCTCCTCCTCCTCCTCCTCCTCCTCCTCCTCCTCCTCCTCCTCCTCCTCCTCCTCCTCCTCCTCCAACCTCCACCGTCCACGCAACACCCGCACTCTGACATCATATGGAGTCTTTCATTCCCAGCTCCAAAAATCGCGTTATTGCCACCTTCCTCATCTCTTGCAACGTCTTGACATTTCGATTTTCTATTCATCTTTTTCTGTTTTTTATTATCATTATATTTTTCTTTTTTTTTTAGATAAATGTATTTTGTTTATCTCCTCTCTCTCTCTCTCGTCTTTCTCGTCTCTCTCCTCTCTCTGTCTGTGCGGGCCCTCAGTTTCTGGTTCTCTCTCTTTCTCTCTCTCTCTCTCTCTCTCTCTCTCGGGTCTCACTCTTCTTCACTCACATCACGTCATCTCTCTCTCACCTTCTCACATCTCTCTCTCTCTTCTCTCTCTCTTATCTCTCTCTCACCCCTCTCTCTCCTCTCCACGCACCCTCTCCCTCCCCCTTTCCCTCTTCTCCCTCTCCCTCTCCCTCTTCTCCTTCTCCCTCTCCCTCTCCCTCTCCTTCTCCCCGCTCTCCCCCTCCCCCTATTTTTTTTTCTCTTCCAATTTTTCTTGTAGGTGATCTGTAATCGGATCAAACGTCCCGCGCCACAATCGAATTTCCGATTGAATTTCAACCTATCGGAAACTCAGGTTAGGGAAGGGGAATAGCCTACGAGGGGAGAGGGGAAGAAGGGGGGGGAGAGGGGAAGAAGAAGGGGGGGGGAGGAGAGGGGAGAAGGTAGAGGTGAAAGGAAGAGGGATAAGGGTCTAGAAGGTAGAAGGGAAGTTGGAAAGTGGAGGGGGGAAGAGAGAGAGAGAGAGAGAAAGAGAGGGAGAGGGAGAGGGAGAGGGAGAGGGAGAGGAGAGGGAGAGGGAGAGGGCGAGGGAGAGGGAGAGGGAGAGGGAAGGGAGGAGGAGAGAGGGAGAGAGAGAGAGGAGAAGAGAGAGAGAGAGAGAGAGAGAGAGAGAGAGGGAGGTAGGGAGGGAGGGGAGGGAGAGAAGTAGGGAGAGAGAGAGAGAGAAGAGAGAGAGAGAGAGGAGATAGAGAAGAGAGAAGAGAGAGAGAGAGAGAGAGAGAGAGAGAGAGAGGTAAGACGCAAGGAGAGTGGGAAGAAGGGAGAAACAAAGGGAGAGGGAGAGAAAGACATGGAAGAAGGAGAAGGTGGAAAGAAGAGAGAAAACAAATGAAAAAGGGAAAAGAGAAAAAACATAAAAGAAATAAGAGAAGAGAGAGAAAGCGAACAGAACCGTCCAAAACTACCTCAACCTATCCACAGAAATCAATTTTCACCTTTTCCTTCTTAGCGGAGGAACCTTTTCGTAAATTAAAATATTTCGAATTGAATGACAGCCTATTTTTTTCACTTTACAAAAAAAAAAATCATTTATTTTTTTGTTTAACAATGTGAATCAAAATGCTAGTCAGCCTGATGTCGGATCTATAATAACCCGAATGTTAATAACAGCCTCGATTGGCTATGATAAAGACTTTAATGATGCTAATTATGCAATGAATCATTCCCGCAGATTGCCACGTAATTCTGCCTGGGACATTCTGTTGACACGAATCCAAAAAAAAAAAAAAAAAGGAGATGAAAAAAGTAATTAAAAGAAAAAGGGATAAAAGGGAAGATGTGTTGACAGGAATTGTTAAAAAAGAAAGAGAAAAAAAAGTGTAATGAAGTAATTAAAAGGAAAAGGTAAAAGATGAAAACTTGTTGTCACGAATCGAAAGACAAAAAGAAAAGAAAAAAAATACAAAGGAAAACGGACATTGTGTAAACCAGATTCGAAAAAAAAATGAAGCAAAAAGGTATTTAAGAAAAAAAAAAAAAGGAAGAGAGAAAAGCAGACATTGTGTTGCAACGAATTAAAAGTATAAAAAAAAAAGAGAGTAATTTAGAAGAGAGAGAGAAAAAAAAAAACGAAAAACGAAAACGAGAGAGAGAGAAGAGAGAAAAGAGAGAAAGAGAGAGAGATAAAAGAGAAAGAGAGAGAGAGAGAAAGACAGAAGAGAGAGAGAGAAGAGAGAGAGAGAGAAAAGAGAAAGGGGGAAGAGAAAAAGAGAAGAGAGAGGGAGAGAGAGAAAGAAAAAACCCAAAAGAGAGGAGAGAGAAGAAGAAGAAAAGAGAGAGAAAAAAGAAGAGAGAAAGAGAAGATGAGAGAAGAGAGAGGGGAGAGAAAGACAGAAGAGAGAGAGAGAGAGAAGAGAGAGAGAGAGTTAAGAGAGAGAGAGAAAAGAAAAGAGGAGAGGGAGAGGGGAAGAAAAGAGAAAGACAGAGGGAAGGGGGAGAGAGAGAGAGAGAGAGAGAGAGAGAAAAGGAGAGAGAAAACGAAAACGAGAGAGAAAAAACAACAACATAAAACGAGAGAGAGAGAAAAAAATAAATAATATAAAATAAAACGAATCTGTCATGGATCCCAATCATCCTCCCCCATACATCGGTGATTCAAATCAACAAGCTTTCGAATTCCCTTCCAATCTGTACAGAACGAACCTTAAAAGACACGTAGGGACAGCTTGTCAATCAAATCTCAAATTGGACCCCCCCCCCCCCACCCCCCCCCCCCAAAACCCCCGTTTTTCCAAAAAAAAAAAAAAAAGGACCCAAAACCACGGCCCTTAAAAAAAAAAAAAAAAAAAAAAAAAAAAAAAAAAAAAAAAAAAAATGCATATAATAGAAAAAGGAAAAAAAAGATAAATTGTCCCGTTTCTCCCAAACCCTCTGCCATCACGGTATTTGCCACACTGTCTAGCCAATGGGAGGCGTCCTGTGGATTCGCCAATCACGGGAAGGAAATGAAGCCCATATCAGGCCGTTTAGTTTTGGGCCCAAAAAGACTGGTTTTCAATGGGGGGGGGGGGGGGGGGGAGTTTGCTTTGTCTCTCCCTTTTTTGGGGTTTTTTTCTGGTTTTGCTGAAATATCTTTTTTTTTTCAAAAGGGGGGGGGGGGGGGGTTTTTTGTTGTTTTTTGTTTTTTTAAATTTTTTTTTCCCCCCCGTTTTTGTTGTATTTATGTGTTTTTTGTGCGTTTTCTTTCCCTTTTTTTTTCTCTGTTCTGTCCTCTCTCTCTTCCTTTTCTATTTGTCTCCTGTCTGGTCCTGTCTTCGTCCTCTCTTTTCTCGCTCTCTCCTTATCTCTCTCCTTCACATTTTCCTTTTCTCCCTCTGTCCCCGCATCCGTCTCTCTGTTTCTTCTTCTGTCTCCTTCGTTTCACGCCCCCCGCCCTATCTCTCCGGTCCAGAGCATGGAGAAGGCGGGGCGTCCTGTCCAACACGTCAGTGACCTGTGACGTCATCCGCGACCCGTGACGTCACGAACAAGAGGGCACCATGATGGTCGACCCGAAGAGACGCGAGCTGAAAGGGACCGGGGGAGAGGGGAAGGGGAGGGGGGATGCCCTCGAACAAAACAAAAAACAAAAACAAAAGAATAGAAAATACTTATAACACAACCCCCCCTCCCCTCTTTCCCCTTAAAAATAAAAATTAAAATGCACCTCTCCGCCGTCCTATATTTCATTTCTCCTTCAATTCCACCTGAATGGAGAACCCGATTAGCATGCGTCCGACGCCCTGGCGAAGATAGACACTTTTTGTGAGATCTTCTACAGCCCGGCCGGTGACGCGCATCCCTGATGGCGTCGAGGGCCGGGCGGCGGACCTGAACTCCTGAAGACCCGACGGCGAAAGATGGGCTCCCCCTTCGTGATGGGAAAGGACATGAAGGGCCGAAGCCATTGCGCCCAAAGACCGTCTCAATTAAGGAGGTTTCCGAAGCGACGTGATGAAAGGCAAGGGTTCGCGAGGAAGAAGGATGGGGCCGAGTTGCGAGGGTGTGAGGCCGCAATGACATGGTGTTTGAAGCCAATGGGTGACGTCGGCGGCATTCGTAATGGCTTTCGGGGGTCTTCTCTTTCCTTTGTCTTCTTCTTCCGTTCTTGTTTTCTTTGGTTTCTGCTGTTCTTGCTTTGGCTTTCTCCTGTTTTTATCTCGTTTCCTTACGGCGTTTTTTTCTTCTCTACTGCTTTGATTTTCTTTTCGTTTTTGTTTTCTATCTATCTATCCTTCTTTTCCTTTTTTCTGGTCTTCCTTCTATTTCTTCTTTTTCCTCTTCCTCCTCTTCTTCTCTTTCTTCCTCCTCTTCTTATTTTCCTTCCTCTTCCTCTTCTTCTACTTTTCTTATTTATCTTCATCTTCACCTAATCCATCATCGTCTTTTTTTGTCTCTTGTTACCTTGCTTGACCTTTTTATTTGTCCCTTTTATTTGTTTCTCTTCTCATTTGTTTCATTTATTTAATTATTATTATTATTCATTCTCTTTACCTTCATTTCATGTTTTTCTTTCATCATGTTTCTTTTCTCTTTATTCTATTTTATTAGTCTCGCTTTGCATTGTCTTCTCCTCTATCTATTTCTTCCTCTTCTCCTTCCTTCTCCTCCATTCTTCTATTCCTCTTCCTCCTCTTCCATTTTCTCCTTTTTTTTCCATTCTTCGCCTCTTCTCTCACTCCTTCCCTTTCCCCATCCTCCGCCATGCCCTCCACCCCTCCCCTCCTTCCTTCCCTCCCTTCCTTCCTTCCTTCCTTCCCTCCCTTCCTTCTTCCCACCCTCCCTTCCTCCTTCCCTCCTTCCGTCCTTACCTCCTTCTGTCCACCCCTCCTTCCATCCCTACCTTCCTCCCTCCCCTCCTCCCTTCCTCCCTCCTTCCGTCCTTGCCTCCCCGTCCCCCCTTTCCGCCCCTCCCTCCCTTCCTCCCTCCGTCCATCTTCCTCCCTTCCTCCTCCCCCATTCCCCCTCCGCCCTCCTCCCCCCCCCCCCCCCCGAAAAAGCATCACCACCCCCCAAAACTCCATAAACCCTACGAAAGGAATGGCAAATTACAAGGATGAAGGAACAGTGAGGACAGGATAAACAACCAGAAAGATGAAATAATTGGATAATGATCCGCGGAGCCAAGAGCCCTTTTCTCTCATTCGCCACTACTACTTTTTTTTTTTTTTTTTTTTTTTCCAATTTTAACGAATTGGGCGAGTGCGCTCACTGGTTGTGGCGGTGCCAAACCTCATTTTTGTCCTCGACTTTTTTTTACTTTCTTTTTTTCTCAATCTCTCTCTCTCTTTTTCTCTTACTTCTTTTATATCTGTCGGTATTTGATTCGATCGGATGGTTTCCGACAGATGTAAACTGTGCACGAGAGAAAAAAGAAGAAGAAAAAAAGAAAAAAACTGAAACGCTTATATGAATATGGATGTATAAATAAAGGCTCTTTATATCCCCTAAATCCCGTTCGAACGCTGCTAATCCTTCCCCATAGACACAATAAACATGATATACACCAACACTATAAACACATTTACTTACGCACATACACGCTAGACGCACACACAATACACACACATGTACACGTATATACGCACATGGGTTGAGCCTTTTTGCAATGCGACAATATTGCAAAATGCGTCAAGCAGTAAATAGTTTGAATTTATTGAAATCCCGAAAGGAAGGTAAATAACTGTAGATTTTTTTGTGCGTGAGAGTGCGTGGGTGAATGAGTGAGATGAGTGGTGTGGATGGTTGTGAGTAGTGAGTGAATGAGTGAGGGAGTGGGGGGTGAGTGGTAGGTGGGGTGTGGGGGTGAGTAATTTAGTGAATGAGTGAGGGGGTGAGTGAGTGATGAGGAGGTGTGAGTGA
>NC_061857.1:548157-553349 GCF_019202785.1 Penaeus chinensis
CCCATTTTTGTCAATATTTTCCACGGAGGCGCATCTGTTTAGCCGTTTGTGCGTCGCCGGACGAGAGGGTCGGCAACAGAGATTCGAAATGCGCATCGGATGGCACTCAAACACCCTTTGCAAGCGAGATAATATTTGCGTAACAATAGACTCCGGGGTATTTGGGTGGCCGTCGGGTTGGTAAGCATCGTGCGCGGCTGGTCAGAGGAATCTAATAAACTGGAGCCGGATCTGATCCCACGGAGGATGGTGCTCGATCCTACTTGTTTATTACGGTTCGCTCATTGATGAAATATTTCGTAATGCTTCCCCGGACTCTCTCTCTCTCTATTAGATGGAGACCGAAATTAAGTCAAGCATTCCTGCGCTGCCTGAGCTATGCAATAACAAGATTTATAAACATGACGGGGCATCGGACAGATTAAAACGCATAATATTACCCCCTCGATCTTGTATAGAAAACGTGCCAGGTCGAGGGAGAGAGAGAGAGAGAGAGAGAGAGAGAGAGAGAGAGAGAGAGAGAGAGAGAGAGAGAGAGAGAGAGAGAGAGAGAGAGAGAGAGAGAGAGAGAGAGAGAGAGAGAGAGAGAGAGAGGAAATAAGGATTGATAGACAGATTGTATATCCACAAACAAAAAAAGAGCAAGTAAAAAAAAATCAAATATCTCTAACAACCGATAGATATTTTTTCCTTCCCTCCTCTTCCTCCTCAAAAAAAACAGAAAAAAGAATAAGGGAAACCTAAACGAATTACAAGAAACGAAAAAAAAAAAAAAAAACATAAAATATTATACGATATCAACCCTTTACCGACACACACACAAAAAACGTATAAAAACACGAAAAAAAGGCGAAAAAAAAAACGAAAAAAAAACTACGAAGAAGGCACCTCGACGGATCTCAACAAGACAGACAAATTCCGAGCTTTTGATATTTTCTCATGAGTCCGAGGCGGAGCGAGGCCAAGATTTACGTCCTCTTGACCTTTGGTTTGGCGCACGAAAGATAAAAGCGCCGAAGAGAGAGAGAGAGAGAGAGAGAGAGAGAGAGAGAGAGAGAGAGAGAGAGAGAGAGAGAGAGAGAGAGAGAGAGAGATAAAAGGGGGAGGTAGCAAGAATCTAGAGAGAGAGACGGAGACAGAGACAGAGAGGGAGACTAAGAGAGAGAGAGAGAGAGAAGGGAGAGAGAGAGAGAGAGAGAGAGAGAGAGAGAGAGAGAGATAAAAGGGGGGGGGTAGCAAGAATCTAGAGAGAGAGACGGAGACAGAGACAGAGAGGGAGACTAAGAGAGAGAGAGAGAGAGAGAGAGAGAGAGAGAGAGAGAGAGAGAGAGAGAGAGAGAGAGAGAGAGAGAGAGAGAGAGAGAGAGAGAGATAAAAGGGGGAGGGAGCAAGAATCTAGAGAGAGAGACGGAGACAGAGACAGAGAGGGAGACTAAGAGAGAGTGAGAGAGAGAGAGAGAGAGAGAGAGAGAGATAAAAGGGGAGGAGAGAGCAAGAATCTAAAAAAGAAAGAAAAAAAAAAAAACGCCAGGATCATCGTTGTCTTCTGCCTTTGACTTTATCGAAAGGAATCGGGTTTCCTTCCCCCCCTCCCCCTCTCCCCCTCTCCCCCTCCTTCCCCTCCACCCCGTGCGGCTGGAAGGGAGGGGGGAGGGGGAGGGGTAGAATGTGGGGGAGAATTTAAGATTTTTATCAATTATATTTTTTTGTGTCTATGGCTATTGTCTTTTTTTTTCATTGTCATTTTCTTTGTTTTTTGTGATAATCTTTAGCGTTATTTTTGTTGTTGTTGTTGTTATCATTGTTATTGTTATATCAATATTATTATTGTTATTATTATTATAATAATAATGATAATGATAATAATGATAATAATAATACTTATTGTTATTATTGTTATCAATATTGTTGTCATTATTATTATGATAATTATTATTATCATTATTATCATTATTAGTAGTAGTATAATTATTATACTCATTATTATTATTATTATTCTCATCATTATCATTATCATTATCACTATCATTATCATTATTACCACTATCAGTTATATTATCATTGATACTATTACTATTATTATTATTATTTATATTTTCATTGTTATTATTATCATTGTTATCATTATTGCTGTTGTTGCTGTCATTATTATTATTATTTTCTCTCCCCTTCTGTTAGTCTATTTAATTGAATTAACACTCGACAAAGCTATATAAAAAAAAAAAAAAACGGAGAAGTGGAAATGGGGAGAAGAGAGAAAGCGAAAGAAAGGAAGGAAGGAAGGAAGGAAGGAAGGAAGGAAGGAAGGAAGGAAGGAAGGAAGGAAGGAAGGAAGGAAGGAAGGAAGGAAGGAAGGAAGGAAAGAAGGAAGGGAAGGAAGGAAGGAAGGAAGGAAGGAAGGAAGGAAGGAAGGAAGGAAGGAAGGAAGGAAGGAAGGAAGGAAAGGAAGAGAAGAAAAGCAAAAAGACACAAGCAGAAAACAATGACGAAAGAGGAAATGTATAAATGTATAAGGAATGAATGTATAAATGTATATCAAGATGAATGAATTAATGAAGTGATAGAAAAGGACCTCGATCGAAAGAAAAAATAGAGAAAGGAAAGAGAGAAATAAGTTAATTAATCAAAGGAAGACAGAGAGAAAGGAAGAAAGAAAGAAAGAAAGAGAGAAAGAGAAAAAAAAAGATACAGATTATCCCCCACCTTCCCCCCCCACACACACCCTCTCCCACCCTCCCCACCCTCCCCAACCTCCCCCACTCCCCCAACCTCCCCCACCCTCCCCGTCTCCAGAACTTATAAAGTAACAAACGATGACGCATAAAAACAACAACAAAAAAAAACAATTAAAACCGACAAATTACCCCCGGCCCCCCGACCTTTCCCTTGCACGTGCTAATATATAATCACAAGATGTTATTTAATGAATATTAAAGTCCGTTAAGGGAGCTATTGAGTACCTTCTCCCTCCCCCACTCCTTCTCCCTTTCTGCTTTCCTCTCCCTCGTCCATTTTATCCTTATTCATTCCTCTCTTTCGTTCTCTTTTCTCTTTTTTTTTTATCTTTCCCTATTCCCTCTCTCCTCTCTCCTCTCCCCTTCTCTCCTTCCCCCTCTCTCTCCCTCTCCACTTCTCCCCACTTCCCCTCTCCCCTCTCTCTCTCCCTCTTTCCTCTTCCATCTCTCCATCTCCCCTCTCCCCTTTCTCCCCTTTCTCCCCTCTCTTCTCTCCCCTCTCTCTCCTCTCCCCTCACCCCTTCTCCCCTTCTCCCCTTCCCCCCTTTCTCTCCCTCTCCACTTCTCCCTACTTTCCCTCTCCCCTCTCTCTCTCCCCTCTCCTCTCTCCCCTTCTCCCTCTCCCCTCTCCCCTCGCCAGAGCAAGAGGTCCTCCTCGTGTTATTTAAGAAAACAAGTTCCTAAATCGGAGCATAAACGTCAACGGCGCAGAAGTCGAGAGTGTTTTGAGGCATTTCTCTCTTGAAGAAAATTTCGCCCCTTCGCAGAAAATTAAAATAGAGAGGGGTGGGGGAGAACGAGGGTTGGTGGGGAGGGGGGTGGAGAGGGAAGGGGGTGGGGGGAGGACGAGGGTTGGTGGGGAGGGGGATGGGGAGTACGAGGGTCGGTGGGGAGAGGGTTGGAGAGGGAAGGGGGTGTGGGGAAGGTGAAGGAGGAGGAGGAGGAGGAGGAGGAGAAGAAGAAGGAGGAGGAGGAGGAGGAGAGTGGTAGGGGGAGATGGAAGGGGGAGATGGAAGAGAGAAGGGGTGTGAGAAGGAGTAGAAGAGGGAGGGGGTCGGGGAAGGGGGAAGTGGGGTGGGTGGGGACGTATATAGCCTTTGGGGGGAGGGGGGAGCGAAAAACCAACATAGGGAGTAATGGCCATCTAATTCAGAGCAATTATTCTAATTACGGAATGACCAAAGACCGACTTATATCAAGACTCAGAATGTGCCGACGTTTTGATCCTTCTCCCCTCTCCTCCCTCTCCTCCTTCTCCTCCATCTCCTCCCTTTCCTCCCTTTTCTTCCCCCTCTTTCCCGTTCACTTCCCCTCTTCGGTCCCCTTCCCCCCTCTCCTCCCTCCTCCCTCCTCCCTCCTTCCTATCCCGCCATCCCCCTCCACCCCCCCCCCCACCCCCGCCCGCCCGCCATTCCCCGATTGTCCTTTGTTTGCGCACGCGAAGCGAAGCGAATTTTTGTTTTGACAGATTTATAATGTCTTGGCCATTTGCGCTAACGCCGTGATCTTCCTAGAATAGGGGAGGAGGGGAGGGCAGGGGCGGGGGGAGGGAGAGCAGGGGCGGAGGGAGGGGAGAGCAGGGGCGGGGGGAGGGAGAGGAGGGGCGGAGGGAGGGGAGGGCAGGGGCGGGGGGGAGGGGAAGGAGGGGAGAGGAGGGGCGGAAGGAGGGGGAGGAGGGAGAAGGTGGAAGGGAAAGGTGATAAAGGTGTGTAAAGGTTGTGGGGAAGGAAGGGGAATAGAAGGCGAAAGGAAGGAGGACGGAAGGGGAGGAGAAGGGAGGGGAAGGAGAGGGGAAGGGGAGGGGAAGGGAGGGCAGGAGAGGGAATGAAAGGGAAAATAGCGAAGGAAAGATTTCGAAAGGGCGAAGGAGGGGAAGAGAAAGGGAAGCGAAATACAGGGTAGATGAAGAACGAAAGTGAGGGAAAGAAAAAGAAAAGAAAAGGAGAAGAAAAAATTGGCAAAGGAAGAGGAGAAATGGGAAGAAAAAGAATGGAAAGACAAAAAAAAAAAAAACTAAAAAAAAAAGAGGAAAAAGAAAGAAAAGGGAAGGAAAAGCGAGGAAAAAGAAAGAGAAGAGGAGGAGGAGGAGTAGGAAAAAGAAGATAAAAGGAAAGAGGGTTTGAAGGCACGTGATAAGATGATAAGATGCGATTAAAATAATTATCGAAATGATTCACGTAGGAGAAGGAGGAGAAGAACAAGAATATCCAGAGAAAAGAAAAAACATTTGCGTATCGTCTATTTCCTTCTTCTCTTCCTTGTTTTGTCTTTTGCATTTAAGTGGGAATTGTAGTTCATAGCCGATAGCTGGGAACAGCGGTCATTTCTTCTTCTTCTTCTTCTTCTTCTTCTTCTTCTTCTTTCTTCCCCGCTCGTCCTCGCCTTCGTCCTCCTCTTCCACCTCTTCCTCCTCGTCGTCCTCCTCCTCCTCCTCTGCCTCCTCCTCCTCCTGCCCTC
>NC_061857.1:553449-558449 GCF_019202785.1 Penaeus chinensis
GAGCACAGCCGCTAGGATAATTAGACCTTAGCACGCCCCGTCTTAATGATCATAATGGCTTGAAATTTGAAGGGACGAGACCGTTCCCGCATCCTTATTGTCACAGAAAACGGACACTTTGGTTTTCGTTTATATTTCATTTTTCCTTTCTTTTTAGACATCCTTGTATTACTCTACAGACACCCATATCTCTTATCTATTTCTTTCCATATAGATAGATAGATAGATAGATAGATAGACAGATAGATAGATAGATAGACAGATAGATAGATAGATAGATAGATAGATAGATAGATAGATATACACACTGTCTATTCCATCTATGGTTTTAGCCTTCGACAAGGGAATCCGCAGACGGGTATCTCCGCTTCGGCCCAAATAACCCACGCTCTTAAGGTCCGGAACACTGTTGTTTGTTATTATGAACATAAACCTTAGTGGATGTGTTCCTTACAGCTGGTGGTCATCGTAATTTTGTACCAAACACGCAGAACATCACAAAGGATCCCTACACCTGTAATTTTCTTGGTTCTTCAATAACCATGTGCGACTTTCACAATATTACATTAGTTCCACATCGTTTCCCTCACCCTGGCCGGCCGCTGGGATTAATATCTCCACGGCAGCCCCGCACGAAACGCAACGGGACGCGGACGAAGCGAAAAGACAAAAAGCGCGCCGATTCCGAATTGTCTTATGATGCACGGCGTCTCAGAAGCTTCGGACGGCGGGCGACCGCTCGTTTCTGAAGCAGCGAGATGAAAAGCTTCGATCCCCGTTTCGGACTTCGGTTTCGGATCACTTCCTCTCCCCGCTTAAAAAAAAACCGGAATTTTTAAGCAACAATGAAATAGAACGTTGATAAAAAGTTATATATAAAAAAGAAATATACCCGCCCTCGCGGACAAAATCCTCCAGTAATAAATAGTAATGATAATAATAAAGGAATACAAGAATAATGAAGTGACGAAAAGAATACAAAGATATGAAGAGGATAGATTTTGGTAAATTATTCATACAGAGTTTTCCTGACGTGTCTATAACACTCCATCATAGGCAGCAGTATCTCAGGATCTCTCCGCAGTTTAATATATAGTCTCGTATGCAAATTAAGCGGCGACAGTGCGATCCTTTTGTGATAAAAAGAGAGACAGAGGGAGTGAGAGAGAGAGAGAGAGAGAGAGAGAGAGAGAGAGAGAGAGAGAGAGAGAGAGAGAGAGAGAGAGAGAGAGAAGAGAGAGAGAAAGAGAGAGAGAGAAGAAGAAGAAGAAAAAAGTTTACAGAGCTTCCCTGGAAAATTAAATGTATTATTTTTTTTTTTTTTTTGAAAGAGAGTTTTTGAAGAATGTGTTATTTCTATCTAAGAGAAAATCAAAGGAACAAAGTAAACTCAAAACATAATCATAAAGTTCTCCTAACCAGGTATCCACGAAATCGCACAAATCCAGTCAATTATCTTAGCCGAACGGTACCTACAGAGTAAACTAAACAATAACAAAAACAAAAAAACAACAACGAAAAACAACTTAAACAAATATACAAAGCCAGAAAAATATATAAACAGTAAAATGATAATAATAAACTTTCCTAAAGATACTGTCTCTTCCTCCACTTAATGACGTCACTTCCGCTCCAAGGCGAGATGACCTACGCTATATATATATATATATAAAAAAAAAGGCTTTAGCGACACTTTCGGTAATATAACATAAAAAAAAAAAATAAAAGAAAAACAGAAACCCGAGAGGAAGTGGGTGCAACAGAGAGCATGAATCATTTACACGGGAGAAAATTCAATATGATCCAGGTAACAACTTGCCCGACTGGTCCGAGAAAACGGGATTTTTTTTTCCTTTTTTTTATCGTAAACTTAAAAAAAAAAAAAAAAAAAAGTAGAAAAAGTAGAAAAATTTGATGTTTGAGATTACGTGAATAATGGCAAGTTGGAAGTATATTGATGGGGGTAATAAAGTAGTAATGATTATTTGGCCAAAATAAGTAGTAATGAAGTTAATGATCTAATCTCATCATTATAATTACCGTTGCCTTATAAACCTATTTAATTGAATATCGAAGACGATCCTTATAATATTTTGTAGAGAAAATCAAAGATGGAATTAGAATTAGGACAATAACAATAAAAATAAATGGAGCAAAGGAAGAAAGCATAAAAAAAAATGATAAATGCACATGAATACATCACGACAGGGGTTTTGCAACAAGAGTAAACACATCTTTATAGATTTGCAATTGAAACGAGCAATAAAATGACCATCTCGAACGCTTTACACGGGACACCACCGCCCTCTGGAGACGAGAGAAAAAAGGGAAAAAAGCAGAGAATGAGAGAAAACTGGAAACAAAGACAAGAAAACTGAAACGATTTATTGCAAGAAAACGGGAAACAACAAGCGAGAGAAAACGGAAACTGCCATGAAAGAAAACGGGAGCGAGGTAAAGGGAAAGAAACTCGATTCAAAGAAAATGGAAAGAAAACGATAATTTTGGATTCTGACTTCGTGTACGACCGGTAGATGTCCTTCTAAAGACAGTGCGAAAATCGTATTCAACATTTATTCAAATGAGAATGAATAAGTAAATAAATTATTGGGAGGAAAAAAATAAATACTCCGTTACAGAGAGCTGACCCTCTCGCTCACACACACACAAATGCATATAATTTCATTCTCAGATCAAGTGAATAACATTTTTTCATCAGCAGGTTTATGAATAACAGAGTATAACATTCAGTGTAAATATTAGCTATTCAGTGAACGATAATAAAAGATAATGCTAATTGCAACTATATCAAATGTAATAGCGTAAAACTAGTGATAATGATAATAATGATAATAATAATGATGATAATGATAATAATAATAATGATAATGATAATAATAATAATGATAATAATAATAATAATATCAACAATAACAGTAATATCAACAATAATGACAACAATAAATAATAATAATAATAACAACAATAATAGCAATATCAACAATAATGATAATAATAAACAATAATAACTAACACCAATAATAATAATAATAATAATAATAAACAGAACATAAGGAACCACACGATAACACAAAATAAATAATGCATACAAAAAACATATTCAAATCCGTCGACTTTAGTGTTATGTAAACACCCTAATTACGAATGTCAATATATTGAATACTAACGGTTTGTTGTCAATATCAAAATGCTCATTATTAATATATACACGTTTTTTTTTTTAATGCAGGATAATTACTATAATTTTGTACGGCCAGACTTTAAACAAAATTTAAAAGTCTGTAACATATATAATTATTAAAATGATTACCAGATTTTGAAAAGGGTTTTCTGTATTAAATGCTTAGAGAGAGACACGATAGAGTGATATATTAACAGATAAATAGATAAATAGGTAGATAGATAGAAAAACAGATTGATATATTATTATTTTATCATTATTATTATTATTATTATTATTATTATTATTATTATTATTATTATTATTATTATTATTATTATTATTATTACTATTATTATTATTGTTAGCGTTATTATTATTATTATAATTATTATTATTATTATTATTATTATTATTATTATTATTATTATTATTATTATTATTATTATTATTATTATCATTATTATTATCATTATTATTATCATTACTATTATTATTATTATTATCATTATCATTATCATTACCATTATTATCGTTACTATACTCATAATATTAATGATAATGACAATAATAACAACAACAATAATAATTATAACACTAATATTACTACTACTGGTTCTAATAATGATTTTTACTACTTTAATTATTATTACCATTACTACAATAACAACCATAATATCAATAACAACAAAAAATACGACAACAACAGCAATGACAATACTAATTATCCTTACGCTCCCTTACCTTCCATTCTCACTCCTCCCACCCGCAAAAAAAAAAGGAGGAAGAAATGAAAAGAAAAATCAATATACCACCGGTTCAAAAACAACGCTGCGTCCAATAAATTCAGCTTTGGGAGTGCAGCAGTATTTAAAGCATAACGAAGCTTAGGCAACGAGTTTTACAGCGTATCAAAGCTTTAGCTAAACACTCCCTCTGTCGCACAGTGTTGCCAGATGTGTGTGTGTGTGAGAGAGAGTGAGAGTGGGAGTGAGAGTGAGAGTGAGTGAGAGTGGGAGTGGGAGTGGGGGTGAGGGTGGGAGTGAGAGTGAGAGTGAGAGAGAGATAGATAGATAGATAGATAGATAGATAGAGAGAGAGAGAGAGAGAGAGAGAGAGAGAGAGAGAGAGAGAGAGAGAGAGAGAGAGAGAGAGAGAGAGACAGAGAGACAGAGAGAGACAGAGAAAAACGACACAAATAACAAAGAATGAAAGAGAGAGAAAGAAAAAAAAAGAAAAAATGCAGGAGTAGGAGGAAGGGGAGAAGAATAGAGCATAGAGAGGGATGGGCTGAGGCTTGGGTAGGGGATAGGGGATGGGGTGGGGGGTGGGGGTAGGGAGACTACCCACGTAATTAGTGTTCATTAAACAACACAGAATCGCAGCATTTATTTAATTACCAACATCTATCAGATTTCTCGGCTTCAACTGCAGAATTCATCACTAAAGTTTAGCAATAAAGATGTTTTTTTTTTTTTTTTTCGACGTACGTATTGTGTCAGGAAGTTAGGGGGGGGGGGGGGGGAGCAGGGAGAAGGGAAGGGAGGGGGGGGTGTGAAGGGATGTTGAAAGTATGTATTTAATCATACGATTTTTTTTTTTTTTTTGGCTAATGAATATGCTTAGACGGTGATGAATGAGTAAATAATGATGATAATGAATACAAGAATAATGAATGGAAAATTAAGGGTAATTATGAATATGATAATAATAATGATAATGAACACGTAAATAATGATGATAATGAAAATAATAATGATATGGATAATGCCATTTAATAAAAAAAATATATTAGAGACAACAGAATTATATGCATTAA
>NC_061857.1:563449-593449 GCF_019202785.1 Penaeus chinensis
GTTCGGTGGGGTCCTGCGGGGCAAGGGAGGAGCAAGGTAGGGAGGGAGGGGGGGGGGGGAGGAGGGAGATTTCCAAAACGTTACCTGTTTGGTCTTGAAGGGCGGGTGGGGATGTTAGCTGTCTAATCTCAAGTGCAGGATTTTTACCTGGTTTAGAGGCGAGGGGACGGGAGGGGAGGGGATTAGATCTCCGAGAGCCTCCCCTCCCCCCCCCCCTTCCTCTGCAAGGCCAAGGGGAGGGGGGAGGGGGGAGAGGGGAGGGGAAGGGGGGTGTCGACATGTTGAAACTGTGATGGAAATGGGCATAAGGTGATCGATTACCTGATATGACTCCGCCTATTTCGCCTGGAATGTTGTATTATTATCAAACGAAAGATACGATACACACACCATAAAAATAAACACACACTTGTACACACACACACACACACACACACACACACACACACACACACACACACACACACACACACACACACACATGAATATATGTATGCATATGTATGTGTGTATGTATATATTAAGAGTGGGGGAGTAACCAGTAAAGGAATAAATAAATGAATGAATAAATAAGTACATGAATAGATGAATAAAACAGTATAAAAGAAATTGATCTTTCGAAACAAACAAACAAATTATACAATATATTTTAGAGTTTCGTTCACCTTGAGCCTTTTAGATGAAAATCCTCATTAAATTAAGACATAAAACGAAAAAGGAAGAAAAATATAATGAGAGGCTAAATTTCTTCTCTCGATATCCCAAGTGTCACAAACGCCAAAAAAAAACATGGAATTAGTTTGATTTATAATCGACTTAAAACGTGTCACATTTTGCCAAGCGTGTCCGAAGCAGTCACACAAGTGGACAGAAGGAGAGAGAGAGAGAGAGAGAGAGAGAGAGAGAGAGAGAGAGAGAGAGAGAGAGAGAGAGAGAGAGAGAGAGAGAGAGAGAGAGAGAGAGGGGGGGGGGGAGTAACAAACCAAACATGTATATATATATATATATATATGTGTATATATACATTATATACATATATATTTATTTCTGTATCTATTTATTTATCTCTATATACATATATATAAATATACATATATACATACATACAGATAGATAGATATATAGATAGATAGATAGATAAAGAACATATCGAAAACTCAAAAAAAAAAAAAAAAAAATTCTCCCCACCTTCATCCATCTCTCTCCCTCCTTCCCTTTTCTCCTCACAGACAGACAGACAAATCGACAGATCGACACGCAACAAAGCTGTGTAAATACAACGGTGATAATTACGGGTCTGGGACGTGAGAGATACGAGCGCAAAGAATCGACGACGAGAGATAATAGATGGCAGCAGATTTCCTTGACACTGATCACTTACCGGAGCAGCGTCATCCACCTCCCCCCTCCCCTCCACATCCCTACCTCCCGCCCCCTCTATCACCCCCACCCCCCGCCCCCCGCCCCCTCTATCTCCCCTTCCCCCACTCTCCCCCCTACCGAGAGTGCATGGCTATAGGAGGAGGTGGGGAAGGAAGGAAGGAAGAAAGGGAAGGGAAGGGGTGGGGGTGGGGGGGGGAGGCACTCATGCGCCTTCACCGTCGACTCTCTATGGCACTATTTTTTTTTTAGGGGGGGAGGGGGGGTGAGAGGCGACTGTGCTTGGCTGAAGGAATAAAGGGAGGGAGCTGAGGGGGGGGGGGAGGGGGGAGGGTGTCAAGGTACTTGGGTCATGCACCGTCACCGTCTATGTGGCACTTATGGGGGTGGGGGTGGGGAGGTGGGGGCGTGAGGATGACAGATTAAGGGTAAGATGATGTTTTTTTTTTTCTCTCTCTCTTTACTTTTTGTGTGAATACTAAATCCAAAATGGCCGTTCTTTCCTAAACATCTCCGCGTCGCAAATCTGTATGATTAATGGTTTAATGATGCTCTAGTTTTGTGATCTGTGTCTTTGTGTCTGTCATCTGTACAGGTAATCACGCAATATACTCAAAACAACATCTAAAAAGTGCGTCTCATCTCCTTCCCCCCTTCATTAAAGAGAGAGAGAGGAGAAGAAGAAGAAGAAGAAGAAGAAGGAGAAGAAGAAGAAGAAGAAGAAGCAGAAGCAGGAGAAGAAGAGATGAAAAAGGGAGAAAATAAGAAAGAGAGAGAGAGAGAAAGAAAGAAAGAAAGAGAGAGAGAGAGAGACAGAGAGAGAGAGAGAGAGACAGAGACAGAGACAGAGACAGAGACAGAGACAGACAGCCAGACAGCCAGACAGCCAGACAGCCAGACAGCCAGAAAGCCAGAAAGACAGAAACCACGTCATGCAAATGCCGGAACGAGTGATGTGCAGAAGCCGCCCTCAACACCGACACATCTGCAACACAGCTGTCCCCAACACGTGTGTGGACAGCGCAAGTGTCGCCGGCCTCGATGCGAAGCTGAGGGAGGAACCCGCCTTAACATCGCTTCGAACGATAAACGATTTTGGTATTTCGTTATTATGAGGGGAAGGGAGGTAAGGAGGGAGGGAAGGAAGGAGGGAGGGAAGGAAGGAGATAGGGAGGGAGGGAGGGAGATGAGTGAAGGTGGATAAAGAGGGAAGGAGGGAGGGAGAGAAGGAGTGACGGTGGAGGGAAGGAGGGAGGTGGGAAGAGGAGAGTGGATAAGGAAGGAGGGAGGGAGGAAGAAGGGATGGATGGACGATTGAAGGAAGGAAAACAGAGGGAAAGAAAATGAATGAGAAATGGAAATCAAGGCGGAGAAAGGACTGGGAGAAAGGAATCCAAGAGAGAGAGAGAGAGAGAGAGAGAGAGAGAGAGAGAGAGAGAGAGAGAGAGAGAGAGAGAGAGAGAGAGAGAGAGAGATCCAGAGACAGAGAGTCAGAGACAGAGCCACAGAGAGAGAGAGAGAGAGAGAGAGAGAGAGAGAGAGAGAGAGAGAGAGAGAGAGAGAGAGAGAGAGAGAGAGAGAGAGAGAGAGAGAGAGATCCAGAGACAGAGAGTCAGAGACAGAGCCACAGAGAGAGAGAGAGAGAGAGAGAGAGAGAGAGAGAGAGAGAGAGAGAGAGAGAGAGAGAGAGAGAGAGAGAGAGAGAGAGAGAGAGGAGAGAGAGAGAGAGAGAGAGAGAGAGAGAGAGAGAGAGAGAGAGAGAGAGAGAGAGAGAGAGAGAGAGAGAAAGAGAGAGAGAGTCTCCGCCCTCTTTCAGCATTACTTATTGTCTCCAAGAATCCGACGATGTAATCGGCTATTTCGTATTATTTATCTTCGTATTCGTTTTCTCGATCGCCGCTGATTTAACGCCAGTCGATGAGATAGAGATAACTCTCTATCTCTTTCTCTCTCTCTCTCTCTCTCTCTTTATCTCTCTCTCTCTCTCTCTCTCTCTCTCTCTCTCTCTCTCTCTCTCTCTCTCTCTCTCTCTCTCTCTCTCTCTGTCCTCTCTCTCTCTCTCTCTCTCTCTCTCTCTCTCTCTCTCTCCTCTCTCTCTTGCTCCCAATAATGAAAACACTAAAAATATCGAAACCAAATGATCAGAATACCAATAAATAATAATAATATCAAAAGACCTATCAGATCCAGTCCACTTTTACTCCCCCCCCCCCATCCACCTCCCTCCCCCCAACTGCCGCTTGTCCATAAAGTCTATATCCACATGGGCGCCAAGGCATAAATCAACCTTGCAGACGAGACAGCGCTTCCTACCCCATCATTTTCAGGAAGGTGCTGTCAGCGGAGACCCCACGCTGACACCTTGCGCTCCGCTCCCCGGCCATTTACATGCGCGCGAGGAACCTTAGGAGCCGCTCTTGTTGATGTGCGTGTGGGTATGTATACGTACATACACACACACACACACACACACACACACACACACACACACACACACACACACACACACATATATATATATATATTCACATAAGTGTGTGTATGTGTGGTATGTGTGTGCGTGTGTGTGTTGGTGTGTGTTGGTGTGTGTGTGTGTGTGTGTGTGTGTGTGTGTGTGTGTGTGTGTGTGTGTGTGTGTGTGTGTGTGTGTGTGTGTGTGTGCGAGTGCGTGTGCGTGTGCGTGTGCGTGTGCGTGTGTGTGTGTGTGTGTGTGTGAGCAAAAAGAAATAGATAGATTGATAGAAAGAGAGATCGCATGAGTGTATTTACGCTTCTGTCTACACATGTAAAACGTCTTAGGAGAAACTAAAAAAAAAAGGAAGAAGAAAAAGAAAGGATAGAGGGGGGGGGGGAAGAGAAGAAGGAGGGGGTGTGGTGTGATGGAGGGGGGTGGGGGGTGGGGGGGTGCCGGCCGGTTTGACCCGAAATGAACTCATCTCACGTAGGGATAATCACGGTTATCAATCACCCACAGTAATTAGCTTTTATCGTCTGTCATTCCATGGGCCTTATTAATCCCCCCCCCCCCCGCTCTCTTCCCATCCCCCTCCCCCCCCTCCCCCCCCCCCTTTTTCTAGCGATCACGTGTTATCGTCACGAATTCTTTATCGTCCTTTCCTTCTTGTAATTAGCAAAAGGCATCGTCATCAATATCGTGGTAAATGTCACTATCGTGTTATCGCTCACTGTCGCCATTCATCATCCAAAACACCATCAGATAATCATTATCAGTGCCGGCTATCAGTGGCACTGCCTGGCACCGAAGGCTTATCGAATGGTCGGTCAACATTTTGTTAATATTTAGTATATTTTAATTAGTAATATTATCGCTATCGAGGTATCAGCTTTATATCTATTTTGATAAGATTTTTTTGTTTTGCTTGGTTTTAACGCCAGAGTTGGATACTTAATGTTATTATTAGCATCAGATCATGGAAATTAATATTCATGTCTTGTTTAAATTGTTTATATTTTTCTTGTGATATTGCAGGTTTTTTAAAAATATTTTCCTCTCTATCTGTCTTCTCCTTTTTCCTAATTTCGTATTTCGTTCTCTCCATATTTAACATCTCTCTCTATCTCATACCTAAAATGACAATAACATAACAATAAAATGACAATAACAAATTAAATTAATAAATCTACAAATAGATATGATATAAACACTCCTATCTCTTTTATACTTTGATATCAGCCACGTGACCCACCGACAGTATATCACATATCATAGTGATATACTGAACACCGTACTAATAAATTTTAGTAGATACAATATGTTCAAAAATGAGATCAATATAATGATGATAATGATAGCAATACAATTAAGAAAAAAAATTATCTGATTATTATTTTATCAACGTGGGAGCTTTTATTTTAAGTCATTTTCGTCTAATTTTTTTCAGATTTTCATACAAATATTTCAATTCTTCGTAAGTGATTTCCTGATACTTTCTATCCCTTTTGTTAACGTATATTCATTAATTTTCGTTTCCCTAGACTATTCATCTGCCTCTGCAATGATCGCGAATTCACATATTTTCGCTCGGAAGACAAAGACAGAGAATTTTGGCAATAAATAAATAAAATAAAAAACAATAATAATAAAAAAACAATAGAAAAGATCTTAAATATAATTTTAAAGGAACAAGTAAATATAGATTATATAAAATATAACAAGAAGATGAATAACAACAATAATAATAAGTAAAACAAATAAATGAATACTTCCATGAATCTATATATATATATATATAACATATATACATAAACACACACACAGACACACGTACACACGACACACCAAACAAGTAACAAGGAACAAAAACACAAAAATAACCAAATAAAGTGACACGCAAATGAAAGAACAAAATCAACCCCACAAACAAACTTACAAACAAAACAAAAAATGAACAAGTGAACGGGAGAGCAGAGCAGAAGAAATCCCGCGGGCAGCCTTGAATACGGGTGTCATAGAACACACACACTTTGACAAATATTGACGCGGGTATGCGGGTACTCTAATAGCTGCATGAGGGATGGATGGATGGATAGATGGATGGATCACCTGTGCGCTTTTGTTTGT
Source organism: Penaeus chinensis (assembly GCF_019202785.1). Lineage (NCBI taxonomy): Eukaryota > Metazoa > Arthropoda > Malacostraca > Decapoda > Penaeidae > Penaeus > Penaeus chinensis. The sequence goes on from NC_061857.1 coordinate 569,412, forward strand.
TCTTTGTTCTTCGGCGGCGAACAGGGCGCGTGTTCTTTGTCTGAGGAGAAGGTTGTTGGTTGGTTGGTGCTTCGGGCATTTTAAAAATGGCGTCTGTGGTTCGTGTGTGGATTATGGTTTCCATTATACGTTTATTTGTATAAAGTTGTAAGTACAGATGTATGGGTGTATCCATATACGCATATATACATACATATATATATATATATATATATATATATATATATATATACACAAATATATATACATATACATATGTATACATATATATACATACAAACACAAACACACACACATATATACACATATTATATTTGTATATATATATATATATATATATATACACACACACACATATATATATATATATATATATATATATATATATATATATATATATATATATATACACGTACACGCACGCACACAACATCTATATTTTGAATGCAATCTTTTTATCCCATATTCCTAGTTATACCCTGACATAATCGGCCCATCTTCTATTACAATTAAAAGTATTTCATTTTAGTATTATGCTGTCGGCGATCTTAAATATACCGGCTAATTGCAGCGGTTGTAGCGATTCAGATCCAGAAACTGACTGTTTAAATGTTTTCTTGACTGTATGTCATGTAAGGCAGACGAAGAAACGGACATTAATGACTCGAAATACAGGAAACATAAAAGTTACCGCCATGTGACCTAAAAAAAAGGAAAAAAAAGAGACTGTCGACTTGCGGGCATGTCATGTTCACGGATTTTTTTTTTCTTCAGTTTTCTTAATCTTTTTTAACAATGAATAAAAATCATCGTTTTCTATTTTTTTTTAAGAGAGAGAGAGAGAGAGAGAGAGAGAGAGAGAGAGAGAGAGAGAGAGAGAGAGAGAGAGAGAGAGAGAGAGAGAGAGAGAGAGAGAGGCAGAGATAGAGAAAGAGAAAGAATAGAAAGAAAGAGAGGGAGAGAGAGAGAGAGAGAAAGAGAGAGAAGACACAGAACCCCCCCCCCAAAAAAAAAAAAAAATATATATATATATAAAATAAACAAGAGAACGAAACAAAAACACCAAAAATAAACAAAAAATAAAATAAACAAACAGAATAAAAAGGAGACGAACCACATCACACACACACACACACACACACGGACACACACACACGGTAAATAAGTTATCCAGAATCTCGTCACGCTGCTCAGAGGTTGCAAAGCTGGCCAACCCCTTCCATGCAGGCGGTCTGTGGGAAATCTGGAGGAAACGACTTCACGACGACCCTCTGTTGCCACGAGCGTGTCCCCTTCTCCCCTCCCCCCCCTCCCCCCTCCTCCTCCTCCTCCTACCCCCCCTTGTGGTCGTCTCGGAAATCTTGGTCCGCGTTACTTATGCCTTCTTTTGTGTATGTGTATGTGTGTATGTATGTATGTATGTATGTGTGTATATACGTATATATATATATTTGTTTTTTCTTTTCTTTTTTGGGGAGGGGAAGGGGGAGATTCAATTCTCCTTTTTTTGTGTGTTTTATTCTTTAGTGGGTTTTTTTTTCCTTATTTTCCTTTTTTTTTTTATCCTGTAAGTTATATTTTGCTTAAATGAATTCTCATTTTTTTTTTTTTTTTACACTTTTTCTCTCTCTCTCTCTCTCTCTCTCTCTCTCTCTCTCTCTCTCTCTCTCTCTCTCTCTCTCTCTCTCTCTCTCTCTCTCTCTCTCTCTCTCCTCTCTTTCTTCTTCGCGGATACCACCGGTCTGCCGTTTAATGGAGTGTAAAACAGGTCGCGACTTACCCCTCTCCACTCTAAGAACAATGCGGTACGATCTTTTGACCCTAGGCAAGGTGAGGCGGCGGGGCTGGCGGCCGTATGAAATCGTGTAATGACAGAGCTAACGTAATCTGCGGTAGGAGAGCAAATCTTTGATGATTCCCAGTTGCTGCTCAAAATCGCATTACAAATAGGGACAGAGGAACTACATTTCCTTGCTTTGTCTAAAGGGTTTGTTACAGCGACGCGGCACACAGGGGCGGGCCGGCGAGGAGGGACGCGCGCAAGACAATACCCGCTCAGGTATTCTGCGTCTGTCTCGTATTTCTGTTTTTTTTTTTTTTAATTTTTTTGGTGTATTCGTGTGTTTTTGTTTTTTTTCTTCTATTATTATTATTTCGTTTGTTTTTAATTCTCTTTTCGACTTGGTTTGGTTTATTTTGTTCTCTCTCTTTCTCTCTCTCTCTCTTTTTATTTTTTTCGTCTTTCTGTTTCGTCTCTTTTTTTTCTTCCGTGTATCTGTGTCTCTTTTTTTTCCCCATTCTTGATTTTTTTTTTTTTTTTTTAAATTATCCTTTCGAGCATTTTTATTGTTTTTTTTTCTTTTTTTTTCTTTTGAGTGTAGAATGGGGGGGGGTCTTGATTAATTACTATGCAATGATGAGAATAATAAACGGTCCGTAACGCATGAAATCCTTCATTTGTTTCCAACTTTGTCCGATAAAATGGAATTAATTAAACTTACAAACAAAACTACAAACGTTTAGAAAAAAAAGTCACTCACATCCGTAAATAAAAATATAATAATATAAGATGATGATAACAATGACAAAAAATAGTAATAATGATACTAATAATAATATCAAAATAACAGCAACAATATTAACGACAATAACACTGAACATAACAAACAGCAATAATAATAAACCAATAAAGCTTAATGATAATGATAATAAATACCCAAATAGACCTGTACCCCCCTCCCCCCCCCTCCCAAAAAATTAAAAAAAAACACGAGCATTATTAACCTCCTCTTCCTCTTCCTCCGCCGACAAACTCCGAACTCTTGCCCCAAACCCCCAAGAACACGCTTACAACCTATATATAGTTATTTTTACAATCGTTGTTAGCTTAATAGTCACCTGTTCCTGAGGAGGAGGTTAGGCAAACACAAGTTGTTAAAGCCATAAAACGTGGTTGGCTTTTTGCGTCGCGCGTTGGTCCGATTCTTAAAACCACCCCCTCCTCCTCCTCTCTCTCTCTCCCCTCTCTCCCCCCCCTTACCCTTCCCCTCCTCCCCCAACCTCTTTCTGTCTGGCTTGGGATGACGGCCGAGCTGGACGACTCCTGCTTGGCTCCTCTGTAGGGTCGTACGTGGTCGTTGGGAGGGGTGGGGGGGAGAGGCGGTGGGAAGGGGTGGGTTGGAGATCGAAAATGGGAGAGGGATGGTGGAGGAGAGGGTTGGAGTGAGTGGTGGAGGGAGAGGGGGGGGGGGGCGAAAGAGAAAGAAAGAGGGAAGGAAAGGAAGAAAGAGAAAGGAGGAGAGGAAGAAAGAGAAAGAGAAAGGAGGAGAGGAAGTAAGAGAAAGAGAAAAGGAGGAGAGGAAGTAAGAGAAAGAGAAAAGGAGGAGAGGAAGAAAGAGAAAGAGAAAGGAGGAGAGGAAGAAAGAGAAAGAGAGAGAAACGGACCCAGAGACAGACGGAGACAGCCACAGACCAGACAGCCAAGACAAAATGACAGAAGTGTATCGACACCCTCGTAAAAATAGCAAGAAACCGATTGATGCCTCAGACTGGCCAAGATTAACAGCCTTACGATGCTAAACCGAGGCATTAAACAAAATCCAAGTACTCCAATCGGCATGCCAACGAGGAGCTAATGGCCACGTGGACGGTCCTCTCGCAAGCGAATTAAGCGACAGTCCTTATCCACCCATCGCTGCCGGTTAATCCTACAGCAGGGATTAATAAATCGCTCATCACGCGGGGCACATGCCAGGCGCTCCACACGGGCCCGAGGAAACGCATGGGCAGCGGGGCTTTTGTATCCCGAGTCTCGATTGTCTGCTCGTCTGTAATTTTACTAAGATTTTTTGTGATTGTATTTTGGTAACAGAGCTTCAGAAACCAACGAGCGAAAAAAAAATATTTTCGGTATTTGTAGTAGTAAAAAGAAAGAAAGAAAAAAAGGCAAAATTAATAACATTTCGTTTTTTTTTTTTTTCATCAAACATCGCGATTGTAAATGAAGCAAAAATTAGTGAAAAATTACCAGAGCGGATTTATTCTTAAAATATAATAATTAGTAAGGGGGGTCGGATTCCCGCGGCTTTCATAATAAAAGATCACGTCTTAAAATTAAGCTCTTAAAAAAATAATTTGTTTCTGAAGTGATGGTTTATTTGATAATAAAAAAAAAAGAAGAAGGAAAAAAATATACATATGTATATATAGACATGTGTGTGCGTGTGTGTCATGTAAAACTTGAAATTATTTTAAGGCCTTTTTGAAGCAGGTGTGATGGAAAAGAAAAATTATTTATAACTGTAACTTTGTATGTCGGATAATCAAAAAGTATTTTACTTAATATATACAGATATATGCACAGGTGTGTGTATATATACACACACACACACATATGTATAAATGTATATAAATAAAATAATTGTTGATTATCCGACATACAAAGTTATAAATGTGTAACTTCTGCTTTTTCATCTTAATAACAACTGATGCAAAAATCACCCACAAAATAAATTCAAGATTTACATTACAGAAAGAAAATAAATATAAAAGGTAAAACATACACACAACGAAGAAAATAAAATATCGCCTTCAAAATAACAAAAGAAATAAAAGAAAATTCCCCTTTCCCCCACATCTACCCCCCCCCCCCCAGCGGAAGTCTTGCAACTTGCAACTATTTCTAAATCTTCCCGAACGCCATCGATCGAAAAAGGGTGTCTAATTAGGCCCAATTAGGGAGCTAATTGCGACCATACTAACAGCGTGGTATATCGAATATTAAAGGGACTCCAAAACGCTTAATAAATGTAAATAAACCGTAAATATAAAGGGGAGGGATGGAATATGAGAGAGAGAGAGAGAGAGAGAGAGAGAGAGAGAGAGAGAGAGAGAGAGAGAGGGAGAGAGAGAAAGAGAGAAAGAGAGAAAGAGAGAAAGAGAGAGAGAGAGAGAGAGAGAGAGAGAGAGAGAGAGAGAGAGAGAGGGGGAGAGAGAGAGAGAAAGAGAGAAAGAGAGAGAGAGAAAGAGAGAGAGAGGGAGAGCGAGAGAGAGGAAGAGAAAGAGGGAGAGGGAGAGGGAGAGGGAGAGAGAGAGAGAGAGAGCGAGAGAGAGAGAGGGAGAGGAAGAGGAAGAGGAAGAGGAAGAGAGAGAGAGAGAGAGACAGACAGACTGTATAAGATAATCCGCAGAGACAAGAAAGGGGATTAGGTACCAATCCCATCAACAGACTAAACATCACACGAGGGGAGGTGGGGCTCCTTCCCCTCTCCTTCCCCCTCCTGCTTCCCCTTCCCCCACCTAACAACTCCCTCCAACCCCTCTCCCCTTTCCCCTCTCCCCCTTCCCTCCAACCCCCCCACCCCCTTCCCTCCAATCCCCCCACCCCCTCCTCTCCAATCCCTCTCCCCCTTCCCTCCAACCCCCCCCACCCCGTCCTCCCAATCCCAACCAGAAGGGAATGGGGTCGTTAACGCTACCCTAATACCTCGTTAATAGCGTTTAATCTGTAGTTTGCCGGCTGTGACATCAATAGCCGGTGGTTAAGGTGGTCGCCGACGATAAACCATGTCTTTGGGCTGTTTGGTGGAAACTCCGGTCGTTCGCGTGTCCTGTCGACCGTTCGGTTGACTGTTGGGTTGTTTTAGCCGATAGTTCCAAGACCGGCGTGGATTAGTTTTATACGTGTCCGTGCGTGTGGATACGTGTGGATACGTCTAAATCGCTATTATGATAATTCTTAGGGTCGTTAAGATTATCACTATCGTTACTATTATCTGTCTATAACATTATCACTATCGTTATTATTATCTTTATCAACATCGCTATTATCATTAATATTATCATCTTTTAGAGTATTGACAGCACGATTAGTATTTGACTCTTATCAAACGCATTATTGTTGCTTCTAAATATGCTGTTACATCCATCATCACTATCATTATTATCATATTAACTTTTTATAAAGGCTAATAACTCTTTCATTATTAGCATTCTTGTTACTCATTAGTTGGCGAGTCGGCATAATAAATATTAATTTATATGTCAGTCTATTTTGTTTAAATGCCGATAGTATTCAAAAGAATGATTATGATAATAAGAGCCATGATGATAACCTTAGTAGCAATAATAATAGTAATGGTAATAATAATAGTAATGGTAATAATGATAATGATAATAATAATAATAATAATAATAATAACAAATAATAATAATAACAATAATACTAATGATACTGCTACTAATAAAATGACAATAACAGCAATAGTAATGGTGATAATAATAATAATAACAACAATAATAATAATAATGATAATAATAATAATAATAATAATAATGAAAACAATAATAACAATAAAAATAACAATAACAAAAACAAAATCAACAACTGCAACAACAACAACAATAATAATAATAATAATTATAATAATAATAATAAATTATAATAAAAACAAAGATAATAATAGTAATAATGATAATAATAAAACAACAATAATAATAGTAATAATGATAATAGTGATGATGATGACTAACAAAAATAAAAATAAAAATAATAACTACATCAATGATGGTAAGGATAATAATGATGATGATAATAATGAGAATAATAATAATAATAATAATAATAATAATAATAATAATAATAATATTAATAATAATAATAATAATAATAATAATAATAATAATAATAATAATAACAATAATAACAACAACAATAATAATAACAGTAATAATAATAAAAAATACCAACATCAACGATAAAGATATTTATAACACCGGCATTATCAAGTAAAAAGAAAAATCTAACTGGAAACAGCATCAGTATCAACCATTGCAAGAATAAATAAGAGAGTTATTTTTCAGGTCATTAAAATTTCGCTCCAATCGCTTCGCTTTCCGTTAATGGGTCGCGGAGGTCGTCATTCATGAATTTGTATAATGGTCAGTTTAAAAGGAATGTAACATCAAGTGTGGTTCGTTGGTCGTAGATTTGGGTGTTGTGGCGAATGGACCCGTCTTTACTACGTTCGATGATCTTAAATTACCTGTATTCTTTTTTTTTTTTTTTTTTCTTCTCTTTTTTATACTTCTTTTTTTGTCCGTCGGTCTTGCTTATCTACGCTCGCCATCGCCTGCAAAACCCCGAGCTTCATCCATCACAGACCCGCGCTGAGTGTGTCACCGCCGCGGCCGCCGTCTCGACTGCTCTGACTCCGCGGCTGTCGGGTCTGTGATACCATGAGCTGAGCCCCTGCCACCTGCAACACCACCGCGACCACCGCCATGAACTTCTGCCACCGCCGCCGCCGCTACTGCCCACCTCGATTGCCGCCGTTCGAACGCCGCTGCTATTATGTCTACTCTACAGCCATTGCAACGCCGCCAACACCTGTTCTACCGCCGTTCCAGCACCGCCACTGCCACCATCACAAGCTTCTGTCACCGCCGCTTCCCACCACCGTTCCAACACCGCTGTCACCGCCGTCTCTGCTACCACCGTCCCAGCACCACCACACAATTCCAACGCCGCCACCACTACTAACACTGCCGCTTCCACCGTTCCAACACTGTCGTTCTAAGCCCGCCACTGCCGCTTCCACCTCCCTACCCCGCCACCGCCACTGTCGCTTCCACCTTCCAGCCCCGCCACTGCCGCTTCCACCCTCCCCAGCTCCCGCCGCCGTCCCTCTCCACCCGAGGGAACACCCACGGACGGCGGTCATAAGCTCCTCGCCGACGCCCACTTACAGGGACGACTTAAAAACCGACACCGCAGCTTATCCGACGCGCGCTGTACGCCTGCTGGAGCATCTGGCCACTTGTTAACACGACCGTCAGTAACACCTACCGGACGGGCGCAGCGGGAAGGGCCGCGGGAGAAAAAGGAGCAGACTGAAATCCCGAGACAGATGTATATATGTAAAAAGGAGGGCGACCATCACACTGACTTATAAGACATTAATCTTCGTGCATCCTCCCTTTCCCTCCCTCCCTCCCTCCCTCCCCGTCCACCTACCCTCGCCCTCCTCCCTTCACCCTTTCATCATCTTCTCCCTCCCTCCCTCCCCTTCGCCCCTTCCCTCCCCGCCCTCCCCTCTAGAACTAAGCATTAACCGTCGCCCGCTGTATCCGACGTGCACTCCGAGAGAACTGGGCTTCAGTCGGCTCCTAATAGGCCGTCACCAACGTGTAATTGCGTATAATTACTGGTCCGCCAGGGGATGCCTCTGCCAATGACGCTGTGGCATGCACGGCCCCAACACACATTTTAGCAACTTTTTAAGGGATAGTCGATGCGCCGCTAGCCCATAATTTGGGGACATTTTAAGGGATGGGGTTTCTCTCGGCTGCCCACCGGGGGTTATGGGGTCCCCGTGGGGTCCCCGGGGGCTCGGCTCGGCATGGGGGTTCGTCAGAGACTGACGGAGGACGTCGGCGTCGAGGAACGGCGAGGCGACGAAGGAGAAGAAGGAGGAGGAGAAGGAAGAGGAGGCGGAGGAGGGACGGAAACCGAGGAGCTGCAAGGTGGTCCCCGTAGGAGAGGGAAACCCAGGCGAAAAAAAGGAGATGGGTTGACACGGTTGTTCGGGGTTCCTGTCAAGGCGTGTCTGGAGCGTCGTCTGCAGACAAGATGCCCGAGGGTGAAATACAAAACAGTCTGGCTATGTAATTTAGCCAGGTGTATAGGGAGCGGCGGTGGGGACGAAACTCGCCCGCTCGCCCGCTCGCCGCCGCTGGAAACCTCCTCCTCGGCCCCGTGCGCTCCGCTGATTCGGAAACCCGTCGGAGGCTTCCGTTTCTGCCATAGGCTTAGCTAATAGTGGTGGAAGCCCCGCGGCTAATGACACGATGGGCCGCTTATTCGAACAAATGTCCCGGCAGCCTCTCCTTCCGGCCTGCGCTGAGGGAGGGGCAGACGGAGGCGGTGGACGGGCGTTTGGTGGAGGTGCGTGTGCATGCGGGTCTGTGTGTGTGTGTGTGTGTGTGTGTGTGTGTGTGTGTGTGTGTGTGTGTGTGTGTGTGTGTGTGTGTGTGTGTGTGTGTGTGTGTGTGTGTGTGTGTGTGTATGTGTGTGTGTGTGTGTGTGTGCGTGTGTGTGTGTGTTTACTAGCGCATGTGCAGAGTGTGAGCACGAGAAGCAATGTATCAAACTCTCTAAAACTAATGATGATTCGCAATCTCTATAAATATCACGACCATCACAGCCCAAGCCAATCAAAGTTTTGAAAGTCTATTTATAAAGATGACTTTGAAAAAATTGAAACGCCAAAACCGGCCACGTGACAACCGCTAAAAGATAATATAAAAAAAACAACAACAACAAAAACAACAACAGCAATAACCCCTCCCTTTACACCCCTCAAAACAAAACAACAAAAACAAAAACAAACAAAAAGCACGCACATAATTCCACAAAATTCAATAAACGCAAAAATCACCACAGAATCATCACCCTGTTTTTCCCCCCCCCCTCTTTCTCTCTTCTTCTTCTTCTTCTTTTTTTCTCTGTTCTTAGCATCGTTTACATCTCCGAAACCGCCATTTTGCCGGCTCTTCAACACGAAACAAGTGAACATCGCAAAGCGCAAAGGAACTCGAGCGTGGATCCCCTTAATGGAATAATGGATCGTAAAAAGAGCCAATGGTTGTTCTAGGCGAAGTTGGTGACGAAAGTCCTTAAGCGATTTTTTTTTTTTTTTTTTTCGAGAAGGGGGGGGGGGGAAGGGGGGGGGTAGGGGGGGGGAGGGGGGGGGGAAGTTCGAATATATGGCCTTCTTTTTTATTTTTTAAGTTGTCATCGGATTTTTTTTTTTTTCGTCATTATTTTTTTTTTGTATTTTCTTCCGCGTGTTTTCAAGGTTTGGGTTATTAGTGGCGACAATAATAATCAATCTGGAAGGGAATTTCGAAATTTGCTACTTATTTTGCTATCGTCATTAGTAGTTACAAGAAGATATCAACGATAGCATACAGTAGTGAAAATCCTAGAACTAGTAATAGTTGTAGTAGTATTAGTAGCAATAGTAGTGATAGCATTAAGTAGTAGTAGCAATGCAGTAAGAGTTATAGTAGCACCACTAATAAGTTATATCGGCACTACCAATAACAACACTGATAATAATAACAATAATAATAATAATAATTATAATAATAATGCTAATAATTATAATAATAATATTTCACTACTACTACTGTTGCTACTAATTATAATAATAATAATGATGATACTACTACTACCACTACTACTACTACTACAACAACTAATACAACTAATAATAATAATATAATAACAACAATAATAATAATAAAAACACTAACAGCAAAATAACGAAATCCCACACCTTCTGCACACACAAGCCGCAGTCTAGAAGTGGCTCTCTCTCAGTACTTCCAAAAAATGTCACACCCATTTTGCAAGAGAGAGGAACACGTGAGATTCTATTTGACTTTCAGACAGCGCTCAAATGTAGCTTCTGTGACGTTCAAGCTCCAGCGACCAATTCTAAGATAATTACTGTAGCAAAACACATAAATTCTTACGTGTCTTGTGTTTATCGGTTGTGTGCACCTTGGCATGTTGGCGATGAACTCAAAGTGTGTTGTTAATTGCAAGGGCGATTCGTTATTATCATATTATTAATATTTGTATCGTTATCATTATTATGATTAGTATCAACGCATTGCTAAGTGGCGAGAGCATAATCATAGAGACAACAAGGAATAAACTAGTTTTCTCTCTCTCTCTCTCTCTCTCTTTCTCTCTCTCTCTCTCTCTCTCTCTCTCTCTCTCTCTCTCTCTCTCTCTCTCTCTCTCTCTCTCTCTCTCTCTCTCTCTCTCTCTCTCTCTTTCTCTTCTATTCTCTTCTATTTTCTTTTTTCGTTTTCTTTTCTTTTTCTTCTTCTTCCTCTTCTTCTTCTTCTTCTTCTAATTCTGATTCTGATTCTCTCCTCCTCCTCCTCCTCCTCCTCCTCCTCCTCCTCCTCCTCCTCCTCCTCCTCCTCCTCCTCCTCCTCCCCCTTCCCCTCTTCCTCCTTCTTCTTCTTCTTTTGCATCTTCTCCTTCTTTTCGTTTTCTTTCTTCATCTTCTTCTTCTCCTCCTCCTTCTTCTTTGCTTCTTCATTTCTTCTTCTTCTTCTTCTCTTCATCTTCCTCTTTTTCTCTTTCTCCGTGCACGTGCTATCACCGCCACAGTGCCTATTGTTCTCCTCAGCGAAGATAATCATAATTAGCAACAGCATTAATCATCTTCAGGTGCGACAGATGCCCTTACCAAAGGCACTCAACCGGTATATCCTCTCTCTTCCCTCTATCTCCTTATTCCTTTCCTGTTCTTCCTATTCCTCTTCTTTGTTTTCTTTCCTCTTTACTTCTTCGTCTTGCCTCTTCTCCCTCTCTTTCTCTATCTTCTTTTTCCTCTTCATTCCCACTTCTTTCCTTTTCTCCCTCTCCTCTTCTCTCTCTCTTTTTTTTTCTTCCTCACTCCTACTTCTTTCCTCTCCTCCCTCTCTCTCTCGCTCTCTCTCTCTCTCTTTTTCCTTCTTTTTTTCCACCCGCAAATGCAAAAAAATTATATCATCGCGCTAAGCTTTACTATAAGATATAAACCGTGCCTTTGTTGTGAGAATTTGATCCATCTTAGTTCATAATCTTGAAAATTGTAAGGGATGCACGTCGGGGGGGGGGGGGGGGGAGGGAGGTGGAAGGGGAGAGGGGGAGAGGGAGACAGGGTGGGTGAGGGAAGTGGAAGGGGAGGGGGAGAGGGAGACAGGGTGGGCGAGGGAAGTGGAAGGGGCGGGGGAGAGAGAGAGGGAGAGGGAGACAGGGTGGGCGAGGGAGGTGGAAGGGGGAGGGGGAGATTGAGGGACAGGGTGGGCGAGGGAAGTGGAAGGTGAGGGGGAGGGGGAGAGGGAGACAGGGTAGGCAAGGGAGGTGGAAGGGGATATGGTCGTTTTACTGCAAGGACGGGAAGGTGGTTGTCACCCATGTAGTCTCGTCCCGACTTCGTTTTTCTTGTGCTCTCAGACTCCCCTTCCCCCTCCCCCTCCCCCTCCCCCCTTGCGTCCCCCTCCCTCTCCCCCTTTCCCGCTTCCCCGTCTCCCAGGATCCCCCCCCTTACCTCCCCTCCACCCCCTCTTCTCCTGATTCTATTCCCCTCTCAATATACTCTCGTGATCCACAAGGTCGAGGATCATATGTTCATAGCAAAGGAGAATCAACCATACATGGATGTATATATGTATCTGCTTTCCCCTTTATCTCTCTTCTTCCTTTTATCCTTTCCCCTATTCCCAATTACTCTTCCCCTCCCTCTTCCATGTTTCCAACCACCCTTGCCTTCTCCACAGCCTCTCCTCTTTCTCCTTCCCTTTATATCTCCCTCCTTCCCCAACACCCTTGCCTCCCCCTCTTCCCCCTTCCTAATCTCCCTTCCCTCCCCTCTCCTTCCCCCTACCCAATCCCCCTTCCCCCTTTCCCTCCCCCTCTTCCTCCTTCCCAATCCCCTTTCCCCCTTTCCCCCTTCCCTCCCCTCTCCTTCCTCCTTCCCAATCCCTCCTTCCCAATCCCCTCCTCTCTCCTCCTCCTCCCCCCCTTCCCTCCCCCTCTTCCCCCTCTTCCCCCTTTCCCTCCCCTCTCCTCTCCCCCTCCCCCGTCGGGTGGCCTTGCCCCTTCCTCCTCCCGCCGGAGATTCAGCAGGTGCGCCATCAAGTGTGGGTTGCCAAGTGAGCGTCGCTGTCGGTGCTGCTGCTGCCTCTTCTGACGAGCAAGAGGCAGTAATAACCTCCACAACAATAACAACAACTACTATCTACTACTATTACTACACTGACAATAACAACAAAATCAACAATAATAACAACTACAACTACTATTACTACACTGACAATAACAACAAAATCAACAATAATAACAACAACAATAACAACAACTATTACTGCACCGACAATAACAACAATAATAGCAACAACAATAACAATAACTATTACTACACCGACATTAACAACAATAACGACAGCAACAACAATAAAAAGAACTATTACGAAAACGATAGCAATAACAACAATAACAACAACTATTACTACAACCACCACAGCAACAACAAAAAACCCAATGACAACAACAAAAGCCAACACACTGAAAAGAACAGAAAGAAGGGGAAAAAGGAGAAAATGTGATAAAAGGATAACACAAAGAAAATAAAAATCCTTTATACAAGAGGTTCGGTTCCGCATAAAAAATAATAATAACAACAGAAACAAAAAGTAAATAAAACAAATAAGTAAACAAGAATGAGAGATAAGGAATAACTATTAAAAAAATGTCCATTTGTTGCGATCATTAACTTGTCTTTAAAATCTAGATGGTGATTCTCTATTGATTGGTTTTGATTCGTATCACGTATCACTTCAATCATTCTCTCTCTCTCTCTCTCTCTCTCTCTCTCTCTCTCTCTCTCTCTCTCTCTCTCTCTCTCTCTCTCTTTCTCTCTCTCTCTCTCTCTCTCTCTCTCTCTCTCTCTCTCTCTCTCTCTCTCTCTCTCTCTCTCTCTCTCTCTCTCTCTCTCTCTCTCTCTCAATTTTCTCCTCTCTCCATACTCATTTTCCAACTAACACACACACACACACACACACACACACACACACACACACACACACACACACACGCACATTGATCACTACTCCCAAGATCCATATTAATAGGTCATTCTATGCAAGTACCAGATAAATTGTGTACGGTGAGCGGTGGGGAAAGGGGGAGGGGAGGGGAGGGGAAGGGGAAGGGGAAGGGGAAGGGGAAGGGGAAGGGGAAGTTGAAAGTGGCGGGGAAGGGGAAAGAAGGGGAGGAGAAAGGGAAAGGTGGAGAGGAGAAGGAAAGAGAAAGGAAAGGGGAAGAAGGTAAGAAGGTAAGGGGAAGGGGAGGGGAGGAAGGAAGGAAGGGGGAGAAGGTAAGAAGGTAAGGGGAAGGGGAGGGGAGGAAGGAAGGAAGGGGAAGGTTAGAGGGAAACGTCGTTCTGTCCTCTTTCTCCCCTCTATGATGCGCCTTGTTCGTGTTATACAACCGATGTCCATTAACCTTTAGAAACCAATCCTCTATATAGACGTCCGATGGAGAATGACGAGAAGGGGGAGGGAGAGGGAGGGAGGAAGGAAGGGAGGGAGGGAGGAAGGGAGGGAGGGAGGGAGGGAGGGAGGAAGGGAGGGAGGGAGGAAGGGAGGGAGGGAGGAAGGGAGGGAGGGAGGGAGGGAGGGAGGTAAAGAGGGAGGAAAGGAGGGATGGAGGGAAGGGTAATTCCTCCCCCTCCTTTCTCTCTTGCTATCTTGCCCTTCTGTCTCCTCTTTTTCTCTCCCTTCCACTTTCCCTCCTTCCTTCTCCTCTCCTCCCTCCTCTTCGTCCTCCACCTCCTCCCTCCACCTCTTCTCTCTATACTTCTCCCCTCCCCTTCCCTCTCCTCTCCCCTCCCCCTCTTCCTCTCCAACCCATCAAAGAATTACTAAAATTTGTAAAGGTTATCGTCATAAAAGCGATGCACGTAACGTATTGCTCACTCTGTCTCTCTCTCTCTCTCTCTCTCTCTCTCTCTCTCTCTCTCTCTCTCTCTCTCTCTCTCTCTCTCTCTCTCTCTCTCTCTCTCTCTCTCTTGCTCTCGCTCTCGCTCTCGCTCTCTCTCTCTCTCTCTCTCTCTCTCTTCTTTCCATTCTCCCTTTTCTATTTTTCTCTTTTCATCATCATCATCATCATTATCTTTATCACATTATACTTATCATTCACATTTCGCTCTCTGTCTCCTTTCTCGTTCTCATTATCTTGAGTAAGTTCTAAAACGCAATAAGCGGAGAAGTAAATGGATAAATATGAATAAATGAACGAACAAATAAATGCGTGGATGCATTAATAGATAAATACACGAACTGGTGGATAGATAGATTGATAGATTGATCAGTGGTAAACAGATAAAAATGTAAATAAGCAAACAGATAGAAAAATAGATGAAGGAAAATGAGAATGAAAATAAAAACAGAGAAAAGATACTGTTGCGTCTCGTTCCTTCTCGAAAATACGAAAACACTCGAGAGGTAATGAATATAGTCCACGCATTACCGAGCGACGTTGGAGTGAGCTTCGAACACCCTTCCCTCAGTCCCCAACCTCCCCCTCCCCTCCTCCCCTCCTCACCACCCCCCACTCCCCCTCTCTTACCACAACCCCCCCCCCCCTTTCCCTCCCATCTATCTTCTCCACCCTCCCTACTATCTCCTCCCACCCCTCTCCTCCCACCCCCCACCCCCCACCCCCAGCAAACCTTCCACTTAGCTCACCCTTAACCTCTTACCCTCCCCCCCCTCCCTAGCCTTTCAACCCCTCAACTACTGCCTCCCCCCCCCCCCCCCGTCCATCTTCCTATGCAACAAAGCCTCGACCGTCTGCAGTACCGATTGCAAAGCGTGCAACGAAAGGAGTGTGACCTCTCAAATGTTCCTGATGGATAAATGATCGCCATTGCTGCTTCTGTTGCAAGAGAGGGAGAGGGGAGGGGAGGGGCAGGGGAGGGGGTCGAGGGGGAAGGCCAAAGGAAGGCGAAAGGGGAGGAGGGGGGGAGAGGGGACGAGGGGGAAGGGGGGGAGGCGAAGAGAGAAAGGGGAAGGGGGGGAGGGGGAGAGAAGGGGTGAGTACTGAGTCATTGCATTCTGTCTATTTTTGTTATTCTCTTTTAATTCAGTTTTTTTATTTCTTTCTTCCATTATTTCTTGTTGTATTTTCCTTTTTTTTCGTTACTTTTCCCTCTCTTAATTTTCGCGTGTTCCATGCATCTTTTTCCTGCATCTGTTTCCCATGCCGAAAAAGGTCGCATTTTACACTAAATGTTAAGTATTAGTGAACCTCAAAACGCGTGAAACAACGAAGGTATTTATTATTTGAAGATTTAAGCTTTTATAAATTTCAAATGCATTTTGAATCTCTCTCTCTCTGTCTCTCTCTCTCTCTCTCTCTCTCTCTCAAGACTTTATCCTCTAGCCGAATTATTAAAAGAAAAGCATTTACATTTCTTAATAACTATTACAGACAACAGTATCATAACCGCTTATAATACAAAAAAAATCTTGCTTGCCTCTGGCATTTAATTAACTAGCCAGTAATTTGGAGTCAGTCTATCAATCATCCAGTCTATCTGTTCCACCCAACAGTCCAACGGCTAAGCTATCTATCAGGGTATCTACCTTTTGATCTATCCCTCTATCCCCTCCTCCCTTCATCATAGTTTAAAGAACAATAAATCTAAAAGAAGGGATGGAATTTCACGCCCTGATCCATCACCCTATAGTTAAAAAAAAGGCCTAAGACACCAGGCCTATTTGTCAATAATAAAGAGGCGTTGTCCTGGCTGTAATCACGCGACTGTGAAGGAACATCCAAAGGGTAACATCTATTATGCACAAAAACAATCACTGGCAACCCATCCTCTCCTTCCCTAAGGCATGAATATATAAAGCGAGCAGCTACCGTCTACCGTATGTTTACAAGTTGAATAACAATACGCACTGTGAGGTTGGATTCCAAATATGATTTATTTTTACCTCCCTTTCTTTCGTTAACATCGCTAAGATCAGGGCGAGTCGAGGAGGGATAATGAAAATGATTAAGTCCCCCCCCAGACCGCCTCCGAGGCCGTAGAAAATGGGGAGTGTATGGGATTAAATGGAAGCGCTTTTACCTTCGTTTATGTCATTGTCCTTGTCATTATTATTGTCATTTCTGATTATCGTTGTCCTCATGATTGTCATTTTGTCATTGGAACTGTCTTTTATGGTAGTTACCGTAGTATAATTGGTAGGGGCAGTAAAAATGGTAATGACGAAGGCGATGAAAAACAACACTAATAATAATAATTATGATAATAATGATAATAATAATATCAACAGCAGCAAGGATAATAATAATAATAATAATAATAATAATAATAATAATAATAATAATGATAATAATAAAAATAATAATAATAATAATAATAATAATAATAATGATAATAATAATAATGATAATAATAATAATAATAATAATAATAATAATAATAATAATAACAATAATAATAATAATAATAATAATAACAATAATAATAATAATAATAATAATAATAATAATAATAATAATAATAATAACAATAATAATAATAATAATAATAACAATAATAATAATAATAATAATAATAATAATAATAATAATAATAACAATAATAATAATAATAACAATAATAACAATAATAATAATAATAATAATAATAATAATAACAATAATAATAATAATAATAATAATAATAATAATAATAATAATAATAATAATAATAATAATAATAATAATGATAATAATAATAATAATAATAACAATAATAATAATAATAATAATAATAATAACAATAATAATAATAATAATAATAATAATAATAATAATAATAATAATAACAATAATAATAATAACAATAATAACAATCGCAATCACCATCATCATCATCACCATCCCAACCATAATCAATAACAAACACCTCTCCTTCCCAGCCCAATTCCACGCAATATCTTTCCGTCAACGACTATTTACTGTCTCCTCCAAAGCCCTGAGAGCGAATCACAATCAACCTGACCGATCAAATTAATTGCCAATCAGATTATTCAGCCATTTATATATATTTTTTTTGATTTATTTATATGCATCGTCTTACCCGGAATGCGTCGGTCGCTCTTGACTCCAAATCACGGTCGTGACATACCTGGGAAAGGAAGAGGGAAAATCGATTAGGAACGGAATAGATTGTGATAGATTGTTGGGTTTATTATTAAGCGTGGATTGTGATGTTTTTGTTATTGATATCGTTGTGATTATTGTTTTTGCGTTGTTGTTGTTGGTATAGATGTTTATAATGGAGCGATAGTAATAGTAATAATCATTATCATTAGTATTATTTTCGTCATCTTTACGACTAATAGTAGTAGTTGTAGTAGTAGTAGTAGTATAAGTTTTATTAGTAATATCAATATTATTCCTGGATTATAATTCTTATCAGGCAGAAGAAAAACAATGGTACTAAAAAAAAAAAAAGAAAAAAAAAATATATATATATATATAAGAAAAGGTTTATTTCTACTAAGTACACAAATCACACACATACATACACACGTACACACACACGCACACACACACCAGAGACACAAACACTCGCCCAAAAAAAAGAAAGTCAAGAGGAACGAGAATGAGCAAGATGCAATTAAGCTTGCAATCCAGTGTTGTCCTTCACAAAGCTGACACAAAAAGACACTTTTTTTTGGCTTTTCTAATTGTTTGATCTTATTATTATTGCATTTTCTTATTTCTCTCTGAAGAAAATCAATAACAACCTTATGTATTCTCGTCATTGAGTCTCGATTTCCTTGCTATTGCATCTGAAATTGGCTCATATGATGTTACTCACATGAAACGAGACAATTTATAATTAAATAATGAAATATATAATTGTAATTTGTTTTTATAATTTGGGAAATATTATTTACACATTGATTTGCGTGAAATGATGATTTTTGAGCCATTTTCAGAAATATGATAAACGCGAATTAAATACATGACAAGCGAATAAGTAAATAAACAGTAAAGAAGAATATGGGAAAGAATCAAAAACAAAGACAAAGAGAGAAAAAAGTGGAAAAAAATGAAAAAAAAAAAAAAATCCTCCATTGGAATTTAATTAACAAACGATCATCGGACAGCGGCCAGTCTTCAGTCCCCTCCCCCCCCCCCCCACACCGCTTAAAAAGGGAGAAAAGAAGGGAAAAAAAGGGGAAAAAATCCTTCTCCCCCCCTTCCCCCCTCCCCTCTCCCCTCTTCCCTCTCCTCTCCCCTCTTCCCTCTCAAGAGTATTTATATTAGAGATCGCCGCTACTCTATAAGGTTACATTCCAAGAAGACTGTTGATTCTGATATTGGGGAATTCCTGCTGTGGGAAACGGGAGGCTGGATCGCTCAAATCACGGGACTAGATGTGTATATATACGTATATTAAAAGAAAAAAAAAGAAAGAAAAGAAAGAAAGGAAGAAAGAGAAAAAATGTATATGCATAGATACCTACACGGATATATGCATTTGTGCAGTATCTGTGTGTGTGTGTGTGTGTGTGTGTGTGTGTGTGTGTATTTATGTATGTATTTATGCATTTATGTATGCATGTATGTATGTATGTCTGTATGTATGTGTGTATGTATGTATGTATGTATGTATGTATGTATGTATGTATGTATGTATGTATGTATGTATGTATGTATGTATGTATGTATGTATGTATGTATGTATGTATACATACTATAGGACTTTCTTTTATTTAAGTTATCTAAATATAAACTTTGAAAAAAAAAAAAAAAAAAAAGTGTATGTATGTCTATTTACATGTACTCACAGCTATAAATTTTCTGTTTTTGTTTGTGTAAAGAGGAGGGGGGTGAAAACATTTTTTCCAAATGAGATATGCGAACTCATATATAGCGTCACCTGTCGCTTCCGAAAAAATGAGGTGAAACCAGCTCTGCTAACTTTGCTGTTTATGTTCATATAACTTACATAAAAACAAACGGGACGGAGTTTCCAAATTCTTATTTCTCAACGATTTTAGAAAATATATATTTTTTTCTTACTTTTCCTTTTTTTTTTTTTTTTTTTTTATTCCCTTTTTTTTTTATCTGTGTGTACCTTTTTTATTTGTTGATTTTTGGTGGGTTCTATGTCTCTCTCTCTCTCTTTCTCTCTCTATCTCTCTATCTCTCTCTCTCTCTCTCTCTCTCTCTCTCTCTGTTTAATTCTTCCTCTTTCCTCTCCTTCCCTCTACCCTCCTTCATCACCTTCATCTTCATCACCTCTCGCTCTCTCTTCCCTCCTTCACTCCATCCCTTCTCATCACCCCTCCCTCACTCCTCCCCTCCTCTCCCCTCCATCCCCTCGTCTCCCCTCTCTCTCTCTCGCCCTTTCCCCTCGTCTCCCCTCTCTCTCTCTCGCCCTTTCCCCTCGTCTCCCCTCTCTCTCTCTCGCCCTTTCCCCTCGTCTCCCCTCTCTCTCTCCCCTCACATGGCGACGGGCGACAGTCGCTCACTTGCCAAACCCAACAGGTGTTCAATCCGACAGACACTCCATTTACAGGAAAACGGAGAAAAGTGAGGGACTGGAGTAAGGGGAGAGAGGAGGAGGGGGGGGGGATGGGGAAGGAGGGGGATAGGGAGAGGGAAGAGGGGGGTGGAGGGGGGTGGGGAGAGGGAAGAGGGGGGTGGAGGGGGGTGGGGAGAGGGAAGATGGGGAAGGAGGGGGATAGGGAGAGGGATGATGGGGAAGGAGGAGGATGGGGAGAGAGAAGAGGGGGATGGAGGGGGATAGGGAGAGGGAAGAGGGGGGTGGAGGGGGGTGGGGAGAGAGAAGAGGGGGGTTGAGGGGGATGGGGAGAGAGAAGAGGGGGTGGAAGGAGGAGCGGGGGGAAAGAAGAGGAGAGAGGAAGAGGAAGGGAGAGAGAGACGAGGAGGAAGAAAGGTGAGAGAGAAAACGGTGAAGGTAGGAGAGGGATGAAAAAAAAAGGAGGGAGAAAGAGAGGGAGAGGATATGAAAGAGAGAAGAAGGGGAAGAGAAGAAAGAGAAGGAGAGAAAGAGAGAGAAAGAGAATTGCTTGTGCAAGAACACTGTATATTTTCCTCGGCGCGTTATTTCTGTACAGTCGCCCCGGTGATATCAACCTCTCATCGTGATGTGAAGTTGATTCAATTTATTACACATTATTATGGCATGGAAAATTATATATGAATGCATAGAAAAAAAAAAAAAAAAACAATTATTCGTGACGTGTTTGGACTACACTCCTTGTTGTCAGCAATATTTACAGAAAAAAAAAAAACTAAAAAATTCGCATCGTGTTTTGCGGTGAGAATAATCCATTTATTTTTTTTTTTCTTCGCCATTTTCTTCGGTCAAGAAGAAGCAATGCTGTGATAAATGGCAAGTGTCGACTGCAATTAATTTTTGATTTAATTCTTCATCAAATGTCTGCATGACGGTGCAACCTTTGGCAGATAATCTAAGCTTTAATTAATAGGATTGTGCAGGTAAACCAACACTGAAAGGAGAAGACAAAACCTGATTGGAGGGAGAGAGCGAAGAGGGGGGGGGGTTATTGAAAAAGTGATAGACTGTAAGAGAGAGAGAGAGAGAGAGAGAGAGAGAGAGAGAGAGAGAGAGAGAGAGAGAGAGAGAGAGAGAGAGAGAGAGAGAGAGAGAGAGAGAGAGAGACTGACAGACGGACAGACAGACAGACAGATGAGAGAGAGAAAGATATATATATATATATATATATATATATATATATAGAGAGAGAGAGAGAGAGAGAGAGAGAGAGGGAGAGAGAGAAGAAAAAAAAAACTTGTGTTTGTGAAAACGTAATCATACTCCTGCCAAGCGAGGAAACATGAATAACCTTAATTCTAAACGAGTATGCAAAATCAGGCCTAAAAATACGAAGAACACCCTAAACTTTGGCAGCCGAGGGAGACGATGTGTTGAGGGGAACGTGAGGGGAAGGGAGAGGGAGGGAGGGAGGGGGGGGGGAGGTGAGGGTAGGACCCCCGTACCCACACTAATGATGGAAAGTTTACACTGCCACTATACAGCTCTATCTGACAGTGGCTTGCTCTCTCTTTCCCTTCCTCTCTCTCTCTCTCGCTCTCGCTCTCTCTCTCTCTCTCTCTCTCTCTCTCTCTCTCTCTCTCTCTCTCTCTCCCTCTCTCTCTCCCTCTCTCTCTCCCTTTCCCTCAATCCCTCCCTCCCCTTCCTTCCCTCTCCCTACCTGCCTCCCTCCCTCCCTCCCTCCCTCTCTCTCCCTCCCTCCCTCTCCCTCCCTCCCTTTCCCTTCCTCCCACATTTTCATCTCAAACCCGAATATCACAACAACACGACTTTGATTCATTTTTATTTCCCTCCCTTTCTTTCTTTCGTTCTCTCTCTCTCTCTCTCTCTGTTCAGAAAATCATCCTAATTAAAAAGCCCGTCGCCCTCGCCGAGTGATTATATCAGTCAACAAGAATCTGTATTCATTTTGAGGGAAACTTAAGATCACGACCTTCCACAGGCGGTTTAAAATCCCATGATAAAATCCAAATATTTACATACGCTCTTGCGATACCATTTTTTTTTCCCCCCCGTCGCCTGCCCAAGGTTCGTGGCTTTGGTTCTCGCTCTCTCTCTTTCTCTTTCTCTTTCTGTCTGTCTGTCTTTCTCTCTCTCTTTCTCTTTCTGTCTGCTTTTGTCTTTCTCTGTCTCTCTATCTCCTTTTTTCTCATTCTCTATTTCTATTTCTCTTTCTCTTTCTGTTTTTGTCTGTCTGTCTGTCTCTCTCTCTCTCTCCCTCTCTCTCTCTCTCTCTCATATCTTCTACCATTTACCCGTTTATCAAACTTTCTCCCTTTCTCCGTGTCTTTCTCTCCCTCATACATTTATTTACCTTGTCCTTCTTCCCTCGCTTTATCTCTCATTCTATCTCTCCCCTCTCTCCTCCTTATCTTGTTGAGCCTCTCCATCTTCATCATCATCAACTTCTAACCCCAACCCTTTCCTAATTTGCCTTCCCCTATCTTTCTTCCTCCTCTCCTCTCCCGATCCTCCTCCCCTCTCTTCCCCCCTCCCCCCCGCTCCGAGACCCCTGGGAAGAGACCACAGTGCCACGGAGACATCTTGGCACCAGGTGACACGCTTCAGCTTTTTGGGTGTGTGTGAGGGGGTGCCTTTTTTTAAGGGTTGAGTTAACCCCTCCCCCCCTTCCCTCCCCTTCCTCCTCATAACCTCATGCCCATACCCCTCTCGTCGCTTACCCCGACCCTTTTTCTACCCTTTCATACCCCTCCTTCCTCCGTCTGACCCCCACTTCCCCAACCCTAATCCCCAATCTTATCTTCCCCCTTTTTCCTTTCCCCTACCTTTGCCTCCCTTTTCCCTCTTCCCTTCTCCTTATACCTCCTTCCTTCCCTCCCTCTCCCCACTTCCCCTCCCACCTTTCCCCTCCCTACCCCTCCACCTTCCTCCTCCCTACCCCTCCACCTTTCCCCCTCCCTACCCCTCCACCTTTCCCCCTCCTTCTGGCATCCTGGCGCCCTCCCCCCCTCCCCCCCTATGCCCCCTGATGACAGCTGGCTTGATATATGGCGATAGGCTACGCTACAGCACCCAGGTTCAGGTAGGTGAGCATTTTCAAGTCCAATTGTCGGTTTGCAAATGTCATGGAAGGAGGAGGAGGAGGAGGAGAAGGGGGTGAAGGGGGAGGAGGGGGAGGAGGGGGGTGAAGGGGAAGGAGGAAGTCGAGGGGTAAGGGAGATGAGGAAGGGAGGAAGATCGGGGAGAAGGAGGAAGACGAGGGGGAAGGGAGATGGGGAAGGGTGGAGGAGGGGGGGAAGGGAGATGGAGAAGGGTGGAGGAGGGGGAGGTAGGGTGGTGGAGTAGAGAGAGGGAGGAAGGGGAGGAGGGATGAGGGAGATGTGGAAGGGTGGAGGAAAGGGAAGAAGATGGGGGAGGGGGAGGAAGGGGGAGGGGTAAGGGAGATGAGGAGGAGGGGAGGAGAGGGAGGAAGAGCGGGGGAGAGGGGGAAAGATATGGGAGAGGGGAAGGGCAGGAAGGGAAGGAGGAAGAGGAAAGATGGAAGAGGAAGAGGAGGAGAAGGGTGGGGAGAGGAGAAAGAGGGAAGAAGAAGGAAAGTGGTGAGGAAGAGAGGGAGATAAAGGAAAAGGAAGGAAGGGAGGGGGAAAGGAAGAAGACGACGAAAATGAGAAATAAAGAAGGAACAGAAAAGAAAAAGAACACACACACACATAAAACAAAAGTGAACAATATCGAAAAGATCCCCAAAACAAAGCAAAAAACAAAAAACAAAAACATTCTAACCCATTCTCATGTGTTAGTGCCCAGTCACATGAACTATGACCATTGCGAAAGAAAGCTAGACAATTTTTAAAAAATTATAAAAGAGAAAAGCAGAAAAATGTAAAA
>NC_061857.1:596679-604179 GCF_019202785.1 Penaeus chinensis
CCTTTGTGATTTTCTATTATACGTTCATCTTTCTCCCCTTTCTTTGCATGCTCCCCCCCCCCCCCCCCCCCACTTCCTTCTCCTCCTCCTCCTCCTGCTCCCTTGACACCTTCCTCTCCCTCTCTCCCTCTCTCCCTCTCTCCTTCCCTCCCTCCCTCCGTCCCTGTCATTTTCTTCCTCTCGTCCTTTTCTTTCTTTCTCCTTCTTCTCCCTCCTCCTTTTCCCCATCCCTTCTCTTCCCTAACCTCTTTCTTCCTTCTCCACCCCCTCACTTCCTTCTCCTTACTCCTCTTTCTCCCCCTGCCTCTGTTTATCCTCCCTCATCTCCTCCTCCCTCGCCTCCTCCTCCCCTCCAACCCCTCCTCCTCCCTCGCCTCCTCCACCCCTCCAGCCCCTCCTCCTCCCTCGCCTCCTCCACCCCTCCTTTCCTCACAGAAGTAAACCATCTTCCTCATTAAGCGTGAAGGGCGAACCTCACTCAGGAGGGAGATAGCGCTCACTCACTCACCGCTATTCTAAGAACACACAAGCTTAGCCTTGAGTGGTCTTGTCAGGGAAAACGTTTTAATGTGTACCTGTGTAAGATATCTTCCGGGGTGGCATTCATTCAAGTTTCCCCTCCTCCCTCCCCCTCTCCCTCATGCTTTCCCCCTCCCTCCTCCCCCCCCCTCCCTCTCTCTTTCATGCTTCCCCCCCTCCCTCCTCCCCCTACTCTGTCTTTCATCCTTTCCCCTTCCCTCTTCTCCCCCTCGCTTCCTCCTACCTTCTTCCCCTCCCTGCCTCCACCTTCTACCCTTGTCTTCCCCTCCTTCTTTCTTCTGTCTCCCCTTCCTTCCTTCTTCTGCCCCCCCCCCCCTCCCTCCCTCCCTTCCTTCCTTCCCCTCCTTCCTTCTCCTCGCTTGTGTCTTTCTCTCTCGTCTTGTTCTCGTCTCTCCGCATTTTTTTCTGCTGTCAGAAAGGATGTTTCGTCGGCGTTTCCATTGTCTTACTTCATCATTTGAGTTAATTATGATAGTGATATAACGATGCGGCATCTCATAAATGAACTTGTGAGGTATTTTTGCCTTTTTTTTCTTTTCCTTCTTTTATTATCTGTTTGATCCTGAGAAAATAAGCCCCGCAATCCCTAACCGCCTTCCGTCTCCCGCCGCAGGACCGCCAGGGGAACGTGCTGCACAGCTGGCACATGATGAGCACCGACGAGGAGACGCTGGTGCTGCGTCAGTTCCTGCGCTTCGGCGAGACGCGCGCCATCGCCCAGCAGCTCCTCCAGCACGAGGGGGCGTCGCCGCGCCCCGACCACACGCCCTCCATCAGGGACTCGCACAGGGACACGCTCAGAGACTCTCACAGGGACTCCATGAGGGACTCCCACAGGGACAGCCTGCGAGATTCTCACAGGGACGTCCTGAGGGACACACACACTCTCAGAGACTCCCACAGGGACGCGTTCCGCGACTCACACAGAGAAATGCACCGCGACGCCCTTCAGCGCGACGGCCACCGGGACGCCAGGGACATGCGCGACAGGGACCTCCTGAGGGACTTCCGGGAGGACATCCGGCGGGAGGAGAGCCGCAGGGACGAGCCCCCCCGCTCGCAGCACCAGCAGCCGCACCTGCACCCCGCGCAGCACCATCCGCACCAGCCGCAGCCGCAGTCGGAGATGGGCAAGAGCATCGACTCCGACCTGAAGAAGTTCCTGGAGCGGACCAACATGCTGTTCAACCCGTTCATGCGCGGCGACCCGAGCTCCCTCTTGCGGCCGCCTCCCCCGACGGGTCCCCGCGGGCCTCCCGCCTGCGCCGCCGCCCCTGTCGGCCGCGTCGCTGGCGTCCAACCTCCTCGCGGCCGCCAACCCCTCCCTGGCCACCTCGCTGCTGGCCAACCCGCAGCTGGCGTCGTCGGCGCTGTCCATGCTGCGCCTCCCGGTCCCGCCCGTCTCGCTCCCCAACCTCTCCCCCAACAACGGATCTCTCCCCAACAGCTTCGGCTCCCCCACTAGTCCCATGGACGGCTCCCCCCTCAACCGCCTGCAGAGCATGCAGCCCTTCGACTTCCGCAAGGAGCCGCAGAGTCCGAGTCCCGCCTCGCGTCCGGAGCCCTCCTTCACGCACGGCGGCCGCGGCGGCGGCGTCACTAGCCCGGCCAGTAGCGGCGGCGGCGGCAGCGGCGGCTGCGGCGGTGCGCCGGTGAGCGTGAGCAGCGGGAGCGTAACGCCCCTCGCCGCCACCGCCACCCACCAGCCCCCGCCGACGCCCGTGTCCGTCAACAGCGACCCTCCGACGGACTACACCAGCGAGGACGACGACATCGCGATCGCCGCCTCCACCACGGCCCTCAACCTCTCCACCACCTCCACCACGGTCGCTACCTCCGCCACCCCGACCACGTTACCCATGCCCCCGAGGCCGCACTCCCCCGGGGGCGGACCCAGCACGCCGGGGAAGAGGTCGTGGAACCCCATCAACCTCGGGACGTCGCTGATCAACCCCGTGACGGGCAAGAAGCGCGTGCAGTGCAACGTCTGCCTCAAGACCTTCTGCGACAAGGGCGCTCTCAAGATCCACTTCTCCGCCGTGCACCTGCGCGAGATGCACAAGTGCACCGTCGAGGGCTGCAACATGATGTTCAGCTCGCGGCGCTCGAGGAACCGCCACTCGGCCAACCCGAACCCCAAGCTGCACACGCCGCACGTCCGCCGCAAGATCTCCCCGCACGACGGCCGGACGTCCAGCGGCCACCCAGTCATGATGGCCCACGGGTTCCAGCCGCAGCAGTTCCAGCCGCCCGCTGGCTTCCCTCCCCTGAGCTCCTTCCCCGGGCAGTTCAGCGGGATTAACCCGCTCACCGGCCTGCCCTTCATCCCCCCCTCGGCCGCGGCCACGGAGGACCTCCACAAGCAGGCCCTGGAGCTGCAGCGACGCACGCTGGAGATGCAGCACGCCATGGGCAAGTCCTCCCTGGACCTGAGCATGCGCAGCAGGGAGGACGGCATGTGGAGGACCGACTACGGCGGCTTCCACGGGTCCTCCGGCCAGAGCGAGGACGGCCCGATGGACAGCAGTCTGGACGGCAAGAGGAAGGACGACGAGTTCGACGTCAACAACAGCCTCGACGGCGACATGGACGACGACAGCATGAGCGTCGACGCCCACAGCATGAAGGGGGAGCACCCGTCGGCGTCGCCCTCCAACAACAAGCGGAAACGCAAGAGCCAAAACCCGACCAAGTTCGCCTTCAGATTAGAGGACGACGACCTCATATCCACCGACGACGACGACGACGACGACAACGACGACGACCTGGACGACATCGACGCGAAGGATTCCGAGGAGGATAAGAATGAGGACAAGGAGCTCGACGCCATGAGCGACGACGACGACGACGACGCGGGGCTCAAGGAGGGCTCTTCCACGCACTCCGGCGACAAGGCAAAAAACGATAAAGACTCGGACGGGAGCAACCGCAAGGTCTCCTCCAGCAGCTACGACGAGGCCGTGGACACGTCGAACGCGCTGCGGCACCTGGAGGACCTGTCCAAGGGTCACTTCGCACACCTCACTGGCACGATGCCCCCAAACGCATCGGCGTCACTTGGCCTCACGATGGCGCCCTCGGGCAACGGCGTCACCTCTTCGAGTCCCAGACCAAGTGACCGTGACAGCGATAGGGACTCCAACCCCGGCTCGCCCTCGGAGGACTCGGACGGCGCCTTCCACTTCGGCGATGGCGGCTTCCTCAGCAGCCTCGACATCCCCATGGACAAGGAGAACCCGCGGCGCTGCATAGCGTGCGGGAAGATTTTCCAGAACCACTTCGGCGTCAAGACGCACTACCAGAATGTGCACCTGAAGCTCATGCACAAGTGCACGGTGGAGGGCTGCAACGCCGCCTTCCCCTCCAAGCGTAGCCGCGACCGCCATTCCTCCAACCTCAACCTGCACAGGAAGCTCCTCTCCACCTCGTCCGACGCGCCAGGCTTCCCCGGCATGGGCTTCCCCGGCCTGCCCTTCAACCCCGCCCTCAACCCCGAGCTGCTGGCGCGCCTCTACTCCGACCCGGCCGGCCTCCCCCTCGGCCTGGACGCGCTCAAGGCCCACATCCCCACCTCCCTCGCCGAGTCCTTATTCAACGGCGACCGCGGCGGCAGCGGCGGCGGCAACGGAGGCGGCGGG
Organism: Penaeus chinensis; assembly: GCF_019202785.1. Lineage (NCBI taxonomy): Eukaryota > Metazoa > Arthropoda > Malacostraca > Decapoda > Penaeidae > Penaeus > Penaeus chinensis. Next base: position 600,858 of record NC_061857.1, read on the forward strand.
GGTGTGAGCGGGGGCGGCGGCCTGCCCCCGGCCACCCACCCTCCCCCCCACTTCTTCCTTCCGAACCTCCTCCCTCACTTCGCCGCCAACAACAACCTCCCCGGGACCGAACGGAAAGACCGCTCCAGCACCCCGTCACCTCAGTCCACCACCCCCACCACCACCGCCCCTACCGTCACGGGCCCCACCCCCGCCTCCGAGGCTCCCTCCTCCTCGCCGCCGCCCTCCGAGGTCGTCGCCGCGACCACCACCACCACCACGACCTCCGAGGCCCTCGAGCAGGACTGGGTGTACAACCTGGAGGACGACCTCCCGTCCCCCGACCGCGATGGGAACATGCCCTGCAGGTTCTGTCACAAGGTCTTCGAAGACGGCGTGGGCCTCAAGAGTCACTACGAGGAGGTGCACGCCTCGGAGCTGTTCCGCTGCACGGTGGAAGGCTGCAACAAACTTTTCAGCGCTCGCCGGAAGCGCAACGCCCATTCCCTCAACGAAGCCTATCACAAGGACCTGTTAGAGGGGGCGCCGACGAAGGACACGTGATGACGACGCCCTTCCCAGTCGGGGTGACGGGCTCCCGAGGAGCTCGTCCTCCTCTGTATAAATGTATAAATGTGCCAATGTTTCACGTCTTATTTATACGTAGTGGTGTTAGAGTGCCCAGTGTCGCCCGCGTGTACATAGTAGTGGCTCCAGCTGCCAGGACTTCGGCTGCCTCAGTGTAGAGTAGTGGCTCAACCCTGGCTTGTGTAGTGCGCCGCGGAGAGGCCGGGAGAGACGGCGAGTGCCCGGGGGCGCGAACCATGCTCGGGAGCGACCCTCAAGTGTGTCCCAGTGCCGGGAGTGCCACTGACTCTTTAGTGAACAGAAGCGTTAACGGCTCCCCCCCCCCCCCCCCCCCTCTTGGGCACGACTATTCCTTGGCAGTGATACCAGTGACGCGTTTGCCGACGCTACCCTTGCGTGTCGAGGCCCGAGACCAGGGGCCCGCCGCGCCCGGCTGGGGCCATGAGCCAACTTATCGCTGAAGGACTTAGAGCTGCATTAATGTTCTCAGGATTCTTTGTGAATCGTTTTGCATACCAATCATTGGTATAAAGAGTCAGTGTTCAATTTCCTTGTGTCTTGTATTAACATTTTTTGGTTATAGCTGCTGTAAATGTCAGTTTTATACTGTGACTCAGTCTGTCATTTGTGTAAATGGTGCTATATTTTAGTTGGCACAACCATGTCTCCATTTACGTACAACTTTGGTTAATAAGTTAATTTTGTGTGATTGTAAAGTCGGCGTCTTCCACTATCTTCATTTATGGCGTTTTTTCGAGCTGGCGAGGGATCTCCGTTCCTGCAGGAGGCCGCGGGGCCTCTCGCCACGCTCCTGTAGGAACACCCCGCCCCCCGCGACAGGAGGCGGCGGAAGGCGCTCGCGAGGCGCCCTTCGTCTCACGCGAGATACCTAGAGGGAGGGCGCCGCCGAAGGGAGCTCGACCTTTGCCCCCTTTAGGTGTTCACGGGACCTCCTCGCAAGGGCGCCCGCGGGGGCAGGCGCGGCCGCCGGGGCGAAGCCAGGACTCTCGGAAGCCGCCGTTTCGACGAGAGGAGAGTTCCCTAGTCTATTCCTCGACCTCCCGCGGGAGTCCGGCTCCCCTCCCCTCTCGCGGCGTCCGCGTTGGGGCGACGCTGCGCAGGAGGGCGAGAGAGAAAGAGAGAGAGAGAGAGAGAGAGAGAGAGAGAGAGAGAGAGAGAGAGAGAGAGAGAGAGAGAGAGAGAGAGAGAGAGAGAGAGAGAGAGAGAGAGAGAGAGAAAGAGAGAGAGAGAGAAAGAGAGAGAGAGATCTGTTTTCTAACCAGGGAGACTGGGGATGTCCAGCGCCCTCGGCCCGCCCTCCCCGTGGCCCTCTGCCCCTCGACCTTTGACCCTGACCTTGTCGCTCTGGAAGAATCGCTGAAGTTTCACGCCCTCTCGCCAGCCGCTTACCTTCGGCATAATTTTTTGGTTTAATTTACTGTTCGGATGGTCTCTTTCACCCTCTTTTTACACTAGTGAAGAGATAGAGGTATGACAATCAACAGTGTGAAATTGCCAAAGAGTTTTTTTTTTAATTATTAAAAAAAAAAAGAAGATATGCCTTCTCTTCACTGAAGTGCGCAGAACATTTGCGAAGTTTCTCCAGTTCAAAATTGGAGCGTTCGCGAAGAAAGGAAACAAACAAAAAATATTCTAAAAATGATTTACAAAAAACAAAAAATTAAAAAAAAATAAAAATAAAAAAATACCATAAATAAGCGCCTCTAAACGAGATATACGTGAGGTAGGTAAATCTGTGTACTCTCTCTCTGTAGGGATCTAGCCAAACCCTAGTAGCTGTGTAACCGGACGAGATACAGAAACCCTTCGTTCTTTCTTTGAAAAAATATCGTTAGTCCTTTTAGTCATAATATAAGGTCTTCTGTTTTATTTTTTATGAAAGGGTAAGAATTCTTTCATAGTGGATAGACACCCGTATATCTATGACAATTCACGTACGCGCGAAATAAGATAAATTATGTGAATCATGGATGATATATATATAAAAAAAAAATAGTAATAATATAAAGAAACATTTTTTTTGAAGAATGATGAATTTCTCGAGACGCCGATGCTCACCACGGTCGGTTTCTACCAAGACGGTCGAAAGTCCCTGAGGAACTAACCCGAGTGTCGGCCTTCCTGATCTCTGTGTCTGGTCCGGAGCCTCCTGCTCTTCCTCACTTTATCTAATGACCAGGGGGAACACAATGCTACTACACACCCTTCACTTGTTACGCCATTGTCAGATCAGTGTCAAAGAGTGTTTCGTGAATCCTAATTTCCCCAAAATACAAAAAAAAAAAAAAAAGGAAGATTGAAACTACTAAATAAGAGGGGGAAAATACTTGAAAATATATATATATATAAACATACACGCCGCCCACATCTGAAATCCTATTCAAAATGAGCGGAATTCTGAAGAAAAAAAGAAGATGAAAAAAATACAAAAATAAATAATATAATAATAATAATAATAATAATAATAAAACATCCACAGATACACAATGGAAACATAAGGTTCATGAAATGCTCCCCCCCCCCCCCCCCCCCCAGTTTGGAAAGTAGCTAGAGGTTTGTACACCAAGTAACAAGTGAGGGGAAAAGGGTCAGCCGTTTCCCCTCCAGTCATCAACACGTATAATGGCAGTCTGAGTGACCTGGTCAGTTCCTTGACCTGACCTGACCTGGGTCGCGGGATTGCCTCAATATTGTAATTAACTCATTATGATAATGACAATTAATAAATTTGTTG
>NC_061857.1:619179-620368 GCF_019202785.1 Penaeus chinensis
ATCAGAAAAAAAAAAAAAAATGATCCGCTCGTTATTGGTACGCGAGGTCTTTAAGTAAGAAAAATATAATAATAAATAAATAAAAAGAAATATTTATCAGACAACTGACATTACTCTTTAAATCAAATTAGATAAACAAACAGACAAAAACAAAAGCGAATCACGGAAGACCCCGTTAACTTACCCCCCCCCCCCGATTCAAATTCCTCGTTCGTTAACGGTCACCCACGCATTTGAAAAAAAAAAAAAAAAATGGCGGGAAAGAGTAAATCGAACATCTAGTCCCTATTTTGCAATTATTAATTTAATCACTCATCAAAAAACTACATTTTCCCACACACACACATAAAAAAAAAAAAAAAAAAAATGCGTCTTGTCAATAATCAAAGCGAATTACTAAATGCTTTGTGACTTAATAAACTTGTTATTTTACGCCTCAGTGGGATCTTGTGGAAGGAACGAAGGACATCGGTGAGACTGGCAATTATTCCTCGTAAATTAGAGATATCTTGGTTAAAAGCCTTTGTTTTCTTCGCCGAATTATTGTCAAAGGAATTCGGGAGATTGAGGACTAAGATTTTGTTGTTGTTGTTGTTGTTTATGCTAGATTATCTTTTTTTTTTTTGGGGGGGGGTGGAGATGGATTTATTAGCGAAAAATAGATGTTTCGTGTTGTTGTTTTTTTTCTCTCCAATCTTTTCTTTCTCTTTCTTTCTCTCTTTTCTCTCTCTCTCTCTCTCTCTCTTATATTTCTCTTTCTCTCTCTCTCTCTCTCTCTCTCTCTCTTTCTCTCTCTTGCTTTCTCTGTCGCCCTCTTCCTCTCTCTCTCTCTCTCTCTTCGGTTCAGAATATGCCTTAATTTAATTTAGAGTCTTCCTTAGAAACGAGGAGTATATCCACACACTCGTTATCCGCACACTCACTTCCCGTATCCGCACATTCCCTCCCTCGTATCCGCACACTCCCTCCTTCGTATCCGCACACTTACTTCTCGTATCCGCACACTCATTCCCTCGTATCCGCACACTCCCTCCCGTATCCCCCAACCCAGACAACTTTTCCACCCCTCCAGCCGCCCCCCCCCGGCTTCCGCCCCCTCATCCTCCACACCCCCCCGGAGATGTCAACCAAAACCCTCCCATTACCCGCCCCCCTCCTCCCCCCTATCCGCCACGCCCCCCCCGCTCCC
>NC_061857.1:625468-627968 GCF_019202785.1 Penaeus chinensis
TTGCATGTCGTCTGCGCGGATTCACGTCACGCAGGCTCTGTGACATCACGAAAGAGAAGGGATGGCTGATCGAGTACAACTTGAGACCCGTTTTTTCTGTCCGTTCTGATCAAAGGCTTTTTAAATCCGGGGGAATCCGGTGGTTTGCCTCGGTGATTGCGCGAACGGTTTCCCTTCCCTTTTGCGTTTACATTCTTGACATTTTTTTTTTTCATTTTTATATATTTTTTTTCAAAGATTTGTAGGTTACACAATAAACTTTTCCCGCAACTGACCACATTCGGGTATAAATCAGAAGTGACATGCGGTGACTAAGCACTTTACGCGGAGGAGGAAGAAGAGAGAGAGAGAAAAAAAAAAAGAAGAAAGAAAATAAAAGGTAAAATCACAGAGAAGAAGAAAAAAAAAAAAGAAGGAAAAAAGGAAAAGAAAAAAGAAAGTTAAATGAGATAAATAGAGGAAGAAAAATAAAGCAGGAATGATAATGAAAGAAAATGAATGAATAAATAAATAGATAAATAAATAAATAAACAAATACGTAAATGGAAAAATGGAACATGGAGAAAGAAGAAATAGAAGGAGAACAAGAAAAGAGAGACAAAGAAAAAGAATAACAGGAAAAGGAAAACGAAAAAGAAGATAATAAAAAATAAAAAGAAATAAGAATAGCAATAAAAGTGAGAAGAACAAGAACATAAAAAAATAGCAAGAAAAAGAAAAAAAAAAAAGATTAAGGGAAAACAAATTAAGAAAACGAAACAGAAGAACAAGAAGACCATAGAAGAAAACGCCAACACTGGCTCCACCAACACCTTCGTCTCCACCAACAATGCAACGACAACAACGACAAAAGCAACAACAACAACAACAAAATCAACAAATGCAACAACAAATGCAACAAACAAAAACAACAATAAAAACAACAAAACAGCAAAAACATCAATAACAAAAACATCAACAAATGCAACAACAAAAACAACAAAACAACAAAACAAAAACATCTACAAGAACGACAAAAAAGCAAACAGCAACGACAAAAACATCGACAACAACGACAAAAACATCAACAACAACGACAAAACAACAACAAAAACAACAACAAAACAGCAACAGCGCGAGGCCTCGAGCGAAAACCCTGGCACAGATTAAGTGGAAGGCAGGGGACGACGAGGAGGGGGGGGAGGGCGACGAGGAGGGGGAGGGGGGAGGGGAGGAGTGGCACCCGCGACACCTCCGCTGCCACACCTTTGGCCCTCTGGCGGGAAGCGTGAGGCATAAACACGACCGCAGAGTACGTTGTGTGTGATATATACCGGTGCCGCTTTATTAAGTTCGCCCGCATAGAGTGTGCCATTATGCCGGCTTATCGCGGTGGAGAAGCTATTGTTGTTGTTCGTGAATGAGGGGGGGAGGGGGGGGGAGGGGGGGGGGAGAGCGGGCGGTCGGTGGCGCTTCTCTCTTCCCCTGTCTGTCTGTCTGTCTGTCTGTTGGTCTGTCTTTTCTTTCTGTCGTTGCCTACGTGTTTGTTCTCCTCTCTTCCTCTGTCTTGTTTGTCTATTCATCTTTCTGTATGTCTATCTGTCTGTCTGTCTGACGCACACACGTGGACTTTCATATTTTTTCACTCTTTGACTCAAATACTTACTTTCTCTCTCTCTCTCTCTCTCTCTCTCTCTCTCTCTCTCTCTCTCTCTCTCTCTCTCTCTCTCTCACCCTCTCTCACCCTCTCTCACTCTCTTTTTTGTTCTTCTCCTCTCTCTTTCTCTTATTTTCTCTTTTTTATCTTACTTTCACACTACCCCCCCTTTCTCTCTCTCTCTCTCTCTCTCTCTCTCTCTCTCTCTCTCTCTCTCTCTCTCTCTCTCTCTCTCTCTCTCGCTCTCGCTGTCTCTCTCTCTCTCTCTCTCTCTCTCTCTCTCTCTCTCTCTCTCTCTCTCTCTCTCTCTCTCCTCTCTCACTCTCCTTGTGCAACACTTGGGTACGTGGCACTGTAGTGTGAATGGGTTAAAAATGAATGGATGAAAGCTGCAGGAAAAAGCTGTGACAGGTACACGCATTGGGACAAGTTGATTGAGATATCTCCATGTGGAATGCTGTGTTTGAATGCGATTGTTTTGACTTCGTTGTGTCTTATTAGCTTTTATTTTTCCTCTCCGGTTTCATCATTGTTGGAGATGATTGTGCATGATTGCTCTATGTGAAAGAGTGATTGTAAGACAGTTGTTTTTGATTTCCTGTCTGTCTATCCGTCTACCTCTCACTCGTTCTCTCCGACCGTCTTTCCCTCTCTGTCTGTCAGTTAGTCTGTCTCTGTCTGTGTCTGTCTGTCTCTCTGTCTTTTTCTCCATCTTTTTTCCCTCTTCCTCTTCATCACCGCGTTTAAATCTAATTACAATTCATTCTTGTTTTATAACCTCGTTACTAGTGTTGCATGACGCATCAAAACACGGAATGCATTCTTATGCAGATTTTTGGGTTGTCATTCATCTTCTTGGTTGAT
>NC_061857.1:632968-635468 GCF_019202785.1 Penaeus chinensis
AGTAACAATTATAAAAAACACGACCTCCCATCAGTCCTACATACAGTGGCTTTGCATATCCTTTGGAAATTAAGAAATTAAATCCCAGAGGTTAAAAGAGATTTAATTAACTCAAAGGGAATTTAATCTCCTCTGTTTGTTCTCTTTCATTGACGAACATCATTTGTTTATTTATGTAATGCATAGGTAAACAGTGATCACGGAGTTTGCATTGTATTTAGGAATTGATGTAACACGCTCGGTTGAAGAAAAAAAGTGAAAGAATTTAAAAGAAAAAGAGAGTTAGTTTGACCTTCTTTTATTTTCGGTGAAGCCAAGTCTTTAAAATTGAACCGCTGGTTTCAATGATTTATAAGTTGTGTTCACCTCTTAATGAACTTTTTTTTTTTTTCACTTTATCTTCCTTTGTGGTAAGTTATTCTTATTAAAGATGCATTTTTTTTTTTTTTCGTTCCTTCCTCTTTTTTTAAAGTCAGGTAAATGAGAATTGTAAAAAAAAAAAAAAAAAAAAAAAAAAAAAAAAAAAAAAAAAAAAAAATCGCTTTGATGTACTCAGTTCCTTATCAGTTATGCAATTATAAATGGAATTACATCTTCGCACTTTCCTTCTTTTTACCCCATATTTCTTTCTCTCTCTCTCTCTCTCTCTCTCTCTCTCTCTCTGTCTTCCCCCCCCCCCCTCTCTCTCTCTCTCTCCCTCTTTCTTTTTCTTTTTTCGAATTCAATCATGCAATTCCTTTTACTCGTTCCGACCCTCCCGGAGCAAATTTCATTAAAAAGGAATACGAGATCCAATGAGAATCTCATCTGAACTTAAGCGTCACTGTAATGAGGTTTCGCGAAAATTCTTTAAAATCATAAAGCGTCATGATTTTTAGAGTAATGCTTACACGCGGACACACACAGGCAAGCGTACACACACGGAGGCAGGTGCGTGGAATATACTTATCTGTTTTATGTATTTGTTTGTCTGTTTATATATTATCGATCTATTAATTATCAAATATATATACATACACACACACACACACACACACACACACACACACACACACACACACATATATATATATATATATATATATATGTATATATATATATATATATATATATATATGCAAATATTTATACATACACACACACACACATATATATATATATATATATATATATGCATATATATATATATATGCATATATATATGCATATATATATATATATATATATATATATATATATGCATATATATATATATAAATATATGTTTATATGCACATATATACATAGGTATATGTATATATATATATATCCCAATGCCGTCGGGGAAAATGAACAAAAAATGGGGAAAATGCTGTGCCCATTTTCTATATTTTTTGTGAAATGTCTGCTCATAGATGGCTCTGCTAGTGCTTAGCCACAAAGGAGTCAATTAGTAGACCTTGTGACCATACGTGATTTGAATTGGCGGGAAAAACGTGTTTTTTACTAGTGCTATGGATATCGATGGTGTTATTTTTATTATAAACATTATAATTATTATAATGTTTTTTAATATTATTAACAGCAAAATAAGATAATGTACAATATTTCGTAAATCAAAGAAAAGGGTGAACGGGCGAGACGGGCAGTACTCCTAACTGGCTCATTGGTGACTTAGTACAAGTATAGCCATCTATGTGTATAAACAATCAAACAAGTACTAACAGTGGGCAAAGCACGTGTCTACCCGTCGTATCCGTCGGCAAGGGGATATATATATATATATATATATATGTTATATATATATATTATGTATATATATATATATATATATATGTATGTATATATATGCATATATATATGTATATATATACATATTTATATAAATATGTATTATATATACACATATATACATATACTTTATATATACATATATACATATATCATATATATACATATATATTTATTATATACATATATATACATATACACATATTTATATAAATATGTATTATATATACACATATACATATAATTTATATATACATATATACATATATCATATATATACATATATATTTATTATATACATATATATATACATATATACATATATATATATATACATATAATATATATATATATATATATATATATATATATTCATGTGTACGTATACATATATGTGTGTACTAAAGTACTTATGAATATGTTCTAAATGATTTGACATATTTGTGTTTCAGAGGCATTTCAGAGGAGAGAAAAATGAGAATCACAAGTCGTGTAACTTTCTCTTTCTCCATTTACTTTATTTATCTCCATTCTCTTCATTTCTTAATTGTCGTTCCCACAACGTGAGAGAAATCGCCCCCCTCCCCCTCCCCCTCCCCCCCTCCTCCTGTGTTCATGACCCTCTCCCCCCCCCCCCCCCCCCGCCTCTGCTTCCTCTCTGCGTGATCCTCTTTTCATCTTCACTTCCTCTCCTTCTCTTCCCTCCTTCCTCTCACCGTGCTCATCTTCC
>NC_061857.1:640468-642968 GCF_019202785.1 Penaeus chinensis
TATTTGTTTTTTTTATGTGTGAATTTTGTTACATACAGATGGTTCCACGTGTGCTCAGCCGGCAAGGAGTCTATCAGTAGACCCTAGTTGCCGATCCTGATTTCCCCGTTCCTTGAATTGGCGGGAAAATGTGTTTTTCTTTTCAATTCAATCGATGTCGATACTGTTATTATTGTTATTGATGTTACGATTATTACATTGTTATTAAAATCTTGGCAACATTTAAGACTAATGCAAAAGGCCCTTTCCAAAAGTCGAGGAAAAGGGTAAACAGGGGAGATAGGTTGGACTAATAATTGACTCCTTGGTTACTAAACACTTGTAGAGCCATCTATGTCTAATTACAATAAACAAAGTGGTCTCCTTCACCCTACCGCCTTGCAAGACGCCCTCACGTTATTCTTCTTATATTTTCCTCCACCCTCTCCTTACTCCTCCTCTATTTTCCTACATCTCCCCTTCCATATTCTTCCTCACATTCTTTCTCTCCAACTTCCCCAAGTTTTCCTCCCCCCCCCCACTTCCCCAACCCCCCACCTCCCCTGATTTCCCCAGCTAAGCATCACTACGACGTTCGCTGTTTCACACACCTTGAACTTGCGTTCCGTTGCAACACCAGTGTGCAACTAAACTGTAAAGGCCACTTCAGCTAAGCTACAATACAGCCAGATTGCAAGGGATACTTCAAAACATTGCAACTAACCCAACAGACTGCCAGATTGCAAAGGTCACTTAAAAAACATTGTTTCTAAACGACAAAACTGCAAGATTGCAGAAGTTAACTTGAAATGTTGCAAATAGACCACTCAGCAGCCGGTGTGCAGATGTCACCTCAGAACTTTGCTAGTACACTGCAGGACATGGTTCACTTTGCAACTAGAGTGCAAGACAGACAGCCTGAAAAAAAGAGTAACTTCAGAACATTGCAACTAGAATACAAGCTTGCAAAAGTCACATCAAAACATTGCAACCAGACTACCAGATTCCGGAGGCCATTTTAGAACCATGCAACGAAAATGCGACCTTAATTCATTTCATAAATAGAGAAAGGGTTTCACATCACGGGCAACGTAAAGACTTAGAAGTATTTAGCTAAACGGAATTAATACCAAGATGAAATCAGACTTCCTGCAAGAGAGTCAGAATCGAACGACCAATTATTTTCATGAATAGGGGCTGTATTGCACACTCCTAATGCATTGCAATTTAATTAGATTGCAGAGATTTGATAAATCTTAAGGGGCTACGTCGGGTTCTGATTATAATCGCGAATGCAACAGAAGGAAAACCAAAGCAGTAGAATAAATTAGGGGATGGGAAAATGAGGGATAAAGGAGATATGATAGGAAGAGATGGAAAGATGGATAGGAAGAGATGGAAAGATGGATTAAAGAAGAGAAAAAAACAAAAACGAGTGGGTGGAGAGAGATAGAGAATAGATAGGAAGTAGAAGATAGAGAGATAGAGACAGGGGAACGGGGTAGAAAGAGGAGAGGAGAGAAGGAAAGGAGGGAGGGTGGGAGGGAGGAAAGGCAGAATGGAGGGAGGAAGGGAGGGAGAGGAGGGAAGGAGCGAGGGTGGGAGGGAGGAAGGAGGAAGGGAGGGAGGGAGAGAAGGAGAGGAGGGAAGGAAGAAGGGAGGGAGGGAAGGAGGAAGGGAGGGAGGGAGGAAGGGAGAGGAGGGAAGGAGGGAGGGTGGGAGGGAGGAAGAACAAAATGGAGGGATGGAAAGAGGAAGGGAGGGAGGGAGAGAAAGAGAGGAGGGAAGGAAGAAGGGAGAGAGGGAAGGAGGAAGGGGGTAGAAGGAGGAGAGGAGAGAAGGAAAGGAGGGAGGGTGGGAGGGAGGAAGGAGGAAGGGAGGGAGGGAGAGAAGGAGAGGAGGGAAGGGAGAAGGGAGGGAGGGAGGGAGGGAGGGAGGAAGGGAGAGGAGGGAAGGAGGGAGGGTGGGAGGGAGGAAGGAGGAAGGGAGGGAGGGAGAGAAAGAGAGGAGGGAAGGAAGAAGGGAGGGAGGGAAGGAGGAAGGGAGGGAGGGAGGGCATTCTTTATTTAACTTGTCTTATTCTATTATTATTATTTTTTTTCCTCGATTTTTATCTCCTCTTCTCCTCCCTTCCGTGTACTTATTTTCTTGTTCATCTTGATCCTAATCCTCCAACTCTGCTTTTATCTTTCCTTTTGCGTCTCCATCTCCCTTTTCTCCCTTCATCGTCTTCTCCTTCTCTTCTTCCTTCTAATCCACTCTTCTTTTTCTCTTCCCTTCAGCTTCTCCTTCATCCTTATCATCCCTCTCTCATTCTTCCATCTCTTTTCGCTTTCATCAACCTCCTTCTCTTCCTCCTAATTTTCTCTTCCTTATCATCCCCCGCCCTCTCCTTCTCCTCCTATTTTCCTCTTCCTTCTCTTCCTCTTTCCTCTCCTCCTCCTTCTTGTACCTTCTTCTTCATCTACTCCATTCCTCTTCCTTCTTCTACCTCTTCCTCCTCCTTTCCTCTTCCTCCATC
>NC_061857.1:652968-665468 GCF_019202785.1 Penaeus chinensis
CTCTCTCTCTGTATCTCATTCTCTCTCTCTCTCTCTCTCTCTCTCTCTCTCTCTCTCTCTCTCTCTCTCTCTCTCTCTCTCTCTCTCTCTCTCTCTCTGTATCTCATTCTTTCTCTCTCTCCCTCTGCAATGATTAATTTGCAAGAGCCTACATCTGCCCTCTATCTACTTTCTCCAAATGATAGAAGAGGAATAATAATACGGAATGAATAAATAAAATAAAGAGAAAAAAGAAGAAAAATTATAAACTGATTCAAATTGAAGAATATACTTAATTGATATAGAAACAAATAAATAAAGTAAATGAAGAGAGATATGAAATATGCAAAACGGTCGAAGTAAAAAATACATGTTCATCTATATCTTATTTTCACAATATGGGAAAATATAGACTATATTTCGATATATAATGTTGCTGTAACGTCTGAATAATTGGCCTGGATGATTGTTCATATTTGCTTGATTCTTTATTGATATCCATATTTTCAAGTATTAGGTATCAAGTGACGAGTCTTTCCTTATCAACAAAATTCACAAATCACTAAATAGAGAAGTAGAAACGAAAAACAAAAACAAAAACAAAAAACAGGCCACAGTTAAAACTCAAAAATCAGCGCGTAACTTGACACACAACGCGAATGTGGCGTGTTATAATAAATGTCTAGTTTCCAGGATATAACAATTACGATAGTTCGGTGATAGATGGATTGTTTGAGAATATTTAGAGTCTAACGAACTCCGCCAGCAGATGGTTGGCTACCAAGGCCAATCCGCATGGTTATATTTGGGTCATTGAAATACAAGAATTCACACGGTTTATTGTTCATAGCACACACACCTAAATTGCAATACTTGGCTTCATGGATAGCCTAAGGGGGGTTACAGTGCAATGCCATATGGGTTGTTCTTCACGCCCCCCGTGCAGAAGAGAACTGGACACCATCGTGCGATTTCCCTTCCACGCGATATTTCTCCCCAAAACCGAATCTTTTTTTTTTTTTTTTTTTTTGTACCTGGGTTGATAGGACCAAACTTCCTATGCGATGCGTATGAGATAGTCTGAGGATTGTTCCTAAACTTCCCGAACCCTTTATTTCCACCTTCCTCACTTCTTTCCCTTAGCCTATTTTATCCTTCCTCCCTTCCCACATCCTCTCCTCCTCCTTCTACACGCACACATACAAACACACACACACACACACACACAGACACACACACACACACACACACACACACACACACACACACACACACCCACCCACCCACCCACCCACCCACCCACCACTCCTTCCTCTTTCAAGTGGGTTATCCATGGCTTCAGGCGTGGGTGGGTGAGTGGGTTGGTCGGCTGGTTGCTTAGCGGAGGGTTAGTGTTGGGGGGGGGGGGGTGAGGAGGAGGAGGAGGGGGGTGGGGGAGGGTCTTCTCAGGGTTCATCGTTTCCTCCTGATGGGCAAGTGTCACTTATGTGGCTGGGCTACACACGCATGTGGAAGGAGGGAAGGAGGGAGGGTGGGAAGGGAAGGAGGGAAGGAAGGAGGGTGGGAAGGGAAGGAAGGAGGGAGGGCGGGAGGGGGGGTGGAAGAGAAGGAGAGAGGGTGGGAGGGTGGGAGGGGAAGGAAGGAGGGAGGGGGGGAGGGGGGGGGTGGAAGAGAAGGAGAGAGGGTGGGAGGGAAAGAAGGGAGGTAGGGAGAGACGGAAGGAAGGAGGGAGGAAGGAAGGAAGAAAGAAAAGGAGGTAGGGAGGAAGGGAGGGAATGAGGAAGAAAAGTAGGAAGGGAGGAAGAGAAGGAAGGGGGGAGGAACTGAAGGGAGAGAGAGAGAGAGAGAGAGAGAGAGAGAGAGAGAGAGAGAGAGAGAGAGAGAGAGAGAGAGAGAGAGAGAGAGAGAGAGAGAAGGAAAGAAGGAGACAGGGAGGGAGGGAAGAAGGGAGAAAAGGTGGGAGGGAGAAAAAGAGAGAGAGAGAAAGGGATGGTCGGGGGAGGGAGGTGAGAGAGAGGGAAGGAAGGTGGAGGGAAGGAGGGAGAAAAGGAGTGTGGGGTGAGGATAAAGGAGAAGGATAAAAGGAAGGACGAAGAATGGGTGGGGAAGAAAGGAGGGAAGAGTAAAAGGAACGAAGAAGAAGGGAGGGAAAAGGAGAAGATGGGAGATGAGAGAGGGATAGTAAGAGAAAAGGAGGGAAGGGGGGAGGAGAGAGGATGAAAGGAGGAGAGATAAAATGAGAGAAGAAGGGAAGGAGAAGGGGAGGAAGGATAAGGCGGGATGGAGGGAAGGCAGGAAGGGGGGAGGGAGGGATAGAAGGAAGAGAGGATAAGAAAGAGAGAGTAAGGAAAATGTTGAAAGAAGTTGAAAGATAAACGAAGAGGAAGAGAGGTATAGGGTGAAGGGGGAGGGGGAGGGGGAGGGTGAAGGGGGAGGGGGGTGGGGAGGAAGGGGGGGGGGGTCGCACCAAAATTGCCATCATTATGGTATTATAATGGAACCATTTAGAGGGAAATAACTGAAGCAAGATGCAAGGATGGGCGCGCGAGAATGCGGAGGTGATGGCGGGCGTGAGTGTGGGAAGAAGGGGAGGAGGGAAGGAAGGAGGGAAGGAAGGAGGGAAGGAAGGAGGGAAGAAGGGGAGGAGGGAAGGAAGGAGGGAAGGAAGGAGGGAAGAAGGGAGGAGGGAAGGAAGGAGGGAAGGAAGGAGGGAAGGAAGGAGGGAAGGAAGGAGGGAAGGAAGGAGGGAAGGAAGGAGGGAAGGAAGGAGGGAAGGAAGGAGGGAAGAAGGGGAGGAGGGAAGGAAGGAGGGAGGGGAAGAGGGAAGGAAGGAGGGAAGGAAGGAGGGAGGGAGGGAGGATAGGAAATGTGTGTGTGAGATAGATAGATAAAGACAGACAGACAGACAGACTTAGAGACTGACAGAGCTAAAAGAGAGAAAAAAATGAGTGAGATAGAAAGAGGATGTACAAAAGGAGGGAGAGGAAGAGAGGAAAAAGGAGACTTAGATCACTAGACATTTATGACGATAGAGAAAGACACAGATCAAAAAAAAAAAATAATAATAAAATAATAAAAAATAAAAGGAAAATGAACACACACAAAAAGACTTACAAACACACGTACTTTGAACCTTCCCACGTGTGCAAAATGGTGTGATCTTAGCATCTTTTTTGCGGCAGTACAAGAGTGTGAAAATACTTACCTGAACCCACAAACCTCGACATAAACAAGGCTGCAAAGACCTAAAGATATGTTAACGTTCAATAAATTAACGGCGAACGAATTTCACCTCCTCCCCCCCCCCCCCTTCCTCATCCTCCTCCCCCCTCCCCCCCTTCCTCACCCCCCCTCCCCCCCTCCCCCCCCTTCCTCATCCCCCTCTCCCCCCCCTCCCCCCCACAACACAATCCTCAGCCAGGATTTTATAATTTCATGATTTCCTTTATCTTAGCAACAGCGACAAGGAACCGAGTGTTTAAGAAAAGAAAAGAAAAGAAAGAAAAAAAATAATAAATGGGACTTTATTTATTTATTTTTTCTTATCTGTTCTTCGTCGTTGATCATTATCACAGTTAATTCCCGATCATAAATACGAACCAACGAATTCCATTAATTTATTCGTCATGACACCTTCGTCACTCCCTCTTTATTTTAAAACATTCTGGCATTCAATGCATTTAACGAATATAAGCCCCGGGAAAAGAGAAATAGAAAGGAAGACGAAGAGTGGGTGAAGACAGAAAGGAGGACGAAGAGTGGGTGAAGACAGAAAGGAGGACGAAGAGTGGGTGAAGACAGAAAGGAGGACGAAGAGGGGGGGGAGAGAAAGGAACACGAAGAGTGGGTGAAGACAGAAAGGAGGACGAAGAGTGGGGGGATAGAAAGGAGGACGAAGAGTGAGTGAAGAGGAAGGAGGACGAAGAGTGAGTGAAGAGAAAGGAAGACGAAGAGTGAGTGAAGAGGAAGGAGGACGAAGAGTGAGTGAAGAGGAAGGAAGACGAAGAGTGGGTGGAGACAGAAAGGAGGACGAAGAGTGAGTGAAGAGGAAGGAGGACGAAGAGTGAGTGAAGAGAAAGGAGGACGAAGAGTGGGTGAAGAGGAAGGAGGACGAAGAGTGAGTGAAGAGGAAGGAGGACGAAGAGTGAGTGAAGAGGAAGGAGGACGAAGAGTGAGTGAAGAGGAAGGAGGACGAAGAGTGAGTGAAGAGAAAGGAAGACGAAGAGTGGGTGGAGACAGAAAGGAGGACGAAGAGTGAGTGAAGAGGAAGGAGGACGAAGAGTGAGTGAAGAGGAAGGAGGACGAAGAATGAGTGAAGACAGAAAGGAGGACGAAGAGTGAGTGAAGAGGAAGGAGGACGAAGAGTGAGTGAAGAGGAAGGAGGACGAAGAGTGAGTGAAGAGGAAGGAGGACGAAGAGTGAGTGAAGAGAAAGGAGGACGAAGAGTGAGTGAAGAGAAAAGAGGACGAAGAGTGAGTGAAGAGGAAGGAGGACGAAGAGTGAGTGAAGAGGAAGGAGGACGAAGAGTGGGTGAAGAGGAAGGAGGACGAAGAGTGAGTGAAGAGAAAGGAAGACGAAGAGTGAGTGAAGAGGAAGGAGGACGAAGAATGAGTGAAGACAGAAAGGAGGACGAAGAGTGAGTGAAGAGGAAGGAGGACGAAGAGTGAGTGAAGAGGAAGGAGGACGAAGAGTGAGTGAAGAGGAAGGAGGACGAAGAGTGAGTGAAGAGAAAAGAGGACGAAGAGTGAGTGAAGAGGAAGGAGGACGAAGAGTGAGTGAAGAGGAAGGAGGACGAAGAGTGAGTGAAGAGGAAGGAGGACGAAGAGTGAGTGAAGAGAAAGGAAGACGAAGAGTGAGTGAAGAGGAAGGAGGACGAAGAATGAGTGAAGACAGAAAGGAGGACGAAGAGTGAGTGAAGAGGAAGGAGGACGAAGAGTGAGTGAAGAGGAAGGAGGACGAAGAGTGGGTGAAGAGGAAGGAGGACGAAGAGTGAGTGAAGAGGAAGGAGGACGAAGAGTGAGTGAAGAGGAAGGAGGACGAAGAGTGGGTGAAGAGGAAGGAGGACGAAGAGTGAGTGAAGAGAAAGGAAGACGAAGAGTGAGTGAAGAGGAAGGAGGACGAAGAATGAGTGAAGACAGAAAGGAGGACGAAGAGTGAGTGAAGAGGAAGGAGGCGAAGAGTGAGTGAAGAGGAAGGAGGGACGAAGAGTGAGTGAAGAGGAAGGAGGACGAAGACGTGAGTGAAGAGAAAAGAGGACGAAGAGTGAGTGAAGAGGAAGGAGGACGAAGAGTGAGTGAAGAGGAAGGAGGACGAAGAAGTGAGTGAAGAGGAAGGAGGACGAAGAGTGAGTGAAGAGAAAGGAAGACGAAGAGTGAGTGAAGAGGAAGGAGGACGAAGAATGAGTGAAGACAGAAAGGAGGACGAAGAGTGAGTGAAGAGGAAGGAGGACGAAGAGTGAGTGAGAGGAAGGAGGACGAAGAGTGAGTGAAGAGGAAGGAGGACGAAGAGGTGAGTGAAGAGAAAGGAAGACGAAGACGTGAGTCTGAAAGAGGAAGAGAGGACGAAGAATGAGTGAAGACAGAAAGGAGGACGAAGAGTGAGTGAAGAGAAAGGAGGACGAAGAGTGAGTGAAGAGGAAGGAGGACGAAGAGTGAGTGAAGAGAAAGGAGGACGAAGAGTGAGTGAAGAGGAAGGAGGACGAAGAGTGAGTGAGAGAAAGGAGGACGAAGAGTGAGTGAAGAGAAAGGAGGACAAAGAGTGAGTGAAGAGGAAGAGGAGGACGAAGAGTGAGTGAAGAGGAAGGAGGACGAAGAGTGAGTGAAGAGGAAGGAGGACGAAGAGTGAGTGAAGAGGAAGGAGGACGAAGAGTGAGTGAAGAGAAAGGAGGACGAAGAGTGAGTGAAGAGAAAGGAGGACGAAGAGTGAGTGAAGAGGAAGGAGGACGAAGAGTGAGTGAAGAGGAGAGGAGGACGTAGAGTGAGTGAAGAGGAAGGAGGAGACAAGAGTGAGTGAAGTGGAAGGAGGGACGAAGAGTGAGTGAAGAGGAAGGAGGACGAAGAGTGAGTGAGAGAAAGGAGGACGAAGAGTGAGTGAAGAGAAAGGAGGACGAAGAGTGAGTGAAGAGGAAGGAGGACGAAGAGTGGGTGGAGACAGAAAGGAGGACGAAGAGTGAGTGAAGAGGAAGGAGGACGAAGAGTGAGTGAAGAGAAAGGAGGACGAAGAGTGAGTGAAGAGGAAGGAGGACGAAGAGTGAGTGAAGAGGAAGGAGGACGAAGAGTGAGTGAAGAGGAAGGAGGACGAAGAGTGAGTGAAGAGGAAGGAGGACGAAGAGTGAGTGAAGAGGAAGGAGGACGAAGAGTGGGTGGAGACAGAAAGGAGGACAAAGAGTTGGGGAAGAGAAAGGAGGACGAAGAGTGAGTGAAGACAGAAAGGAGGACGAAGAGTGAGTGAAGAGAAAGGAGGACGAAGAGTGAGTGAAGAGAAAGGAGGACGAAGAGTTGGGGAAGAGAAAGGAGGACGAAGAGTGAGTGAAGAGAAAGGAGGACGAAGAGTGAGTGAAGAGGAAGGAGGACGAAGAGTGAGTGAAGAGAAAGGAGGACGAAGAGTGAAGATAGAAAGGAGGACGAAGAGTGAGTGAAAGAACAGAAAGGAGGACGAAGAGTGAGTGAAGAGAAAGGAGGACGAAGAGTGAAGATAGAAAGGAGGACGAAGAGTGAGTGAAGACAGAAAGGAGGACGAAGAGTGAGTGAAGAGAAAGGAGGACGAAGAGTGAAGATAGAAAGGAGGACGAAGAGCAGGCGAAGCAATGGTGAGAATATTCGAACTGAAATAAGACATAATTACCTTTGCTCTCCACGTTCGCTCCTGATTTATGGCAAATTAAAATCCATGCAGGGAGTCCGCCATTTGGAACAGCTTTGCGCTCCTCGACATAAAAGAAAATATCCATCCACTTTAGTAAATAAATAAAAATGATATATAAATATCAAGGATAAGTCGTAAATCACAGGAAGGCAGTGAACCTCCTTCCGTGAATGGATATAAGGATAAATAAATGCCATGCTAACAACAACTCCTTACGCAAAAACACAAAAATCGAGAGGCAGAAAGACAGAAACAAGCAAAAAAAAAAAAAACCAAAAAAAAAAAAACCAGAGAAATGAATGAATAAATGGGGGGAAAAAAAGACAAGACAAATGAAATGTGGCCCAAACACCGGAATGTAACCCTGAAAACACACCTCGGGTTCGCGCGTTCGAGGAAGTCAGAATCAGTTTAATAAATCTACGAAGCTTTGTTATTCAAATCTTCCCAGCAGTTTTGTTATTAAATTTGCTCAAAAAGCCTTCCTCCGGGCATGACCCAGAGCCACAGTTTGTTGACTTAGCGGTTGATAAATCATCAAAATGGCGCGGAAACGAACTGCGGGAGACAAAGACGAGGACGAAGCCGAGGACGAGGACACGGGCGAGGATAAGGACGAGAACGAAGACGAAGACGAAGACGAGGACGAGGATGAGGCCAAGGACGAAGACGAAGCCGAGGACGAGGACACGGACGAGCACGAGGACGAAGACGAAGACGAAGCCGAGGATGAGGACGAGGACGAGGACGAAACCGAGGACGAGGACGAGGACGAAGACGAAGCCGAGGACGAGGACGAAGACGAGGATAAGAAGAAGAAGAAGATGATGAAGAAGAAGGAAAAGGAGAAGAAGAAGAAGAAGAAGAAGAAGAAGAAGAAGAAGAAGGAAAAGGAGAAGAAGAAGAAGAAGAAGAAGAAGAAGAAGAAGAAGAAGAAGAAGGAGAAGGCTTATGGAGAAGTCATTCAACCTTTTCTTTATTATTATTATTATTATTAAGCTGTTCCATTCCTCTAACTGAAGCTAAATACAGCTCAGTGAAGCCTTTTCTGGTTTGTTGTTAATATTGGTTTGTTTTTAATGTTGATAACAATCGAGAAAAGAGAGAAACAGGATGTGAAGAAGAGAAATAGAATAGAAGAGAAGAAGATAGATAGATGAATGGAGGGAGAGAGTAAGAGAGAGAGAGAGAGAGAGAGAGAGTAAGAGAGAGAGAGGGAGAGAGAGAGGGAGAGAGAGAGAGAGAGAGAGAGGGAGAGAGAGAGAGAGAGAGAGAGAGGGAGAGAGAGAGAGAGAGAAAGTGGGAGCGAGAGAGAGAGAGAGAGAGAGAGAGAGAGAGAGAGAGAGAGAGAGAGAGAGAGGAGAGAGTAAGAGGGAGAGAGATAGGGAGAGAGAGAGAGAGAGGAGGATCAGGAGGAAAAGATAGAGGAAAAAGTAGAAGAAGAAGAATAAAAAGGAGAAGGAGACAAAAGAGGAGAATGGAGAAGAAAAAGAGGAAGAAGAAATAGAGGAGGATCAGGAGGAAAAGATAGAGGAAAAAGTAGAAGAAGAAGAAGAAAAAGGAGAAGGAGACAAAAGAGGAGAATGGAGAAGAAAAAGAGGAAGAAGAAATAGAGGAGGATCAGGAGGAAAAGATAGAGGAAAAAGTAGAAGAAGAAGAAGAAAAAGGAGAAGGAGACAAAAGAGGAGAATGGAGAAGAAAAAGAGGAAGAAGAAATAGAGGAGGATCAGGAGGAAAAGATAGAGGAAAAAGTAGAAGAAGAAGAAGAAAAAGGAGAAGGAGACAAAAGAGGAGAATGGAGAAGAAAAAGAGGAAGAAGAAATAGAAGGCGTAATAGCGGACGAAATGAAGAAAGGAGGAGAAGGGGGAGAAAAAACTAAAAGAAAAGGAGGAGAGGAGGAAGAGGAAATGAAGAAAAAGAAAAGAAAAGGTGAAGAACAGAAATAATAAGAAGAGCAAGGAAAACATAGAAAAAAAGGAGAAGGAAGAAAAAGAGGACGAAGAAGGAGAAAAAAAAAAAAAAATGTGTGTTTGTGCTTGTCTGTGTATTTGTGTGTGTGTGTGTGTGTGTGTGTGTGTGCGTGTGTTTGTGCGTGTGTGCGTATGTGTGTGTGTGTGTATAAATATACCTCTATCTATATATCTATTTATCGATCTATCAATCTATCTTTACAGATATAGTGTAAATTTATGCTGTAGGCCTAGATATCTGTTTATCCTCATTTTTTTTGTCCATTACGATCTCTTCTATTATTTATATATTATCATTTTTTTTTTTACTTTTCTCTTGCAAACTTCCTTCCCTCCTTTACTCCCTTCCTTCCCTCCCTCTCCCTTCCTCTGTTACCTTCCCCTCCCCTTCTCCCTCTCCCTCTCTAGCTCTTCTCCTCCCTCCTTCCTTCCCTCTTTCTGCTCGCTCCCTAACCCTCTTCTCTCTCTTCCTCTCCCTCTTCTTCCTCCTCCCTCCTTCTCTATTTCCCTCCCTTCCTCTCCTATCTCCTCCTCCTCCGCACTCCCTCTCACCATCTACCTAACTCCCCTCCCCTCCTCCTTCTCTACTAACCTCCCTGTCTCCCCCATCCCCCCCCTCCTTCTCTACTATCCTCCCTGTCTCCCCCATCCCCCTCCCCCTCCTTCTCTACTATCCTCCCTGTCTCCCCCCTCCCCCCCCCTCCTTCTCTACTATCCTCCCTGTCTCCCCCATCCCCCCCTCCTTCTCTACTATCCTCCCTGTCTCCCCCCATTCCCCCCCCCCTCCTTCTCTACTATCCTCCCTGTCTCCCCCCATTCCCCCCCCCTCCTTCTCTACTATCCTCCCTGTCTCCCCCATCCCCCCTCCTTCTCTACTATCCTCCCTGTCTCCCCCATCCCCCCCTCCTTCTCTACTATCCTCCCTGTCTCCCCCATCCCCCTCCCCCCTCCTTCTCTACTATCCTCCCTGTCTCCTCCCCCCTCCCCCCCCCCCCTCCTTCTCTACTAACCTCCTGTCTCCCCCATCCCCACCCCTCCTTCTCTACTATCCTCCCTGTCTCCCCATTCCCACCCCTCCTCCTTCTCTACTTTCCTCCCTGTCTCCCCATTCCCCCCCCTCCTTCTCTAATATCCTCCCTGTCTCCCGCATCCCCCCCCCCCTCCTTCTCTACTATCCTCCCTGTCTCCCCCATCCCCCCCCCCTCCTCCTTCTCTACTATCCTCCCTGTCTCCCCCCTCCCCCCCCTCCTCCTCTCCCTATCGCACCCCGGGCATTAACCTGGCAACACCTTTGCTCGATCAAGTCTGTTTCCTCGACGAGATGGTACGAGCTGATAAAACGTACCATTACTTAAATTCTATTTTGGCTTTTTTTCTCTGTTTTTCTTCTATATCTTCTTTTTTCATTTTGGGTATATTTTGTTTTTCTTCTTTTTCTTCTTCTTTTATTTTTGGGTATTTTTTCTGTGTTTTTTTTTTTTTTGTCTTGTTCTATTTTTTGTTTGTTTGTTTTTTTGTTTTTTGTTCGTGTGTTTCTTTCTTCGTGTGTCTCTTTTTCTTTCTTTCGTTTTTTCTTATCCTTTACTTTACTTTCTCCTCCTGCACACACACATTCACACATTCCAACCCCACGCGCATCCACGCATAGACAAGCATAAATATACACGTGCATGTACACACACACACAAATAAGAACACACAGGCATGCACGATACAAAAACAATAACACACATGCGCATGCATACACACAAACAAAAACGCACACAAACACATACACAAACACACATACATGTACGCAAACACAGACACAAACACACACACACACGTACGCATACACACACAAACAAACACACACACACACATGCACACAGATACACACATACATCCATGTATACACACACACGTGCACATAAACACACAGGGAGGGAGAAGAGGCGGAAGAAGATAAGTGATAAGCGAAAACAAAGAAAAGATAAAATGTAAAAAAAAAAAAAAACGAGGAAGAAGAGGACTAAGAAAGAAAAGAGAGAGAGAGAGAGAGAGAGAGAGAGAGAGAGAGAGAGAGAGAGAGAGAGAGAGAGAGAGAGAGAGAGAGAGAGAGAGAGAGAGAGAGGAGGAAGAAGAAGAGAGAAAAATAAACGTAGAAAGGAATGGAGGAGACGACAACAAAATAAAACAGGATGGAAATGAAAAAAAACAAAACAAGATAATAGTCAATAAAAGGAAGAAGAAAAAATTACGCAGAGAAAGATAAAGAAAAAGGACACGAATAAAAAAAGATAAAGAATAAAGAGAAATAGAGAAAGAAAAATAAATACAGCAGAGTAGAAAGAGAGTAAGAGGAAAAGAAGAAGAGAGATACTGATACTGATAATGAAATAATGATAGTGATGATAATGATAATAATAATAATGATTAACAATAACGATAATGATAATAATATTATTAATGACAATGAATATAGTAATAGTGATAATGATGATATGGATAATCAGGATAATAAGGATAATCAGGATAATAATGATGGAAATAAAGACATTAATGATAAAAGTGATAATGATAAAAATAATAAGGACAATGATAATAATAATAATTTAATGATAGTAACAACGATGACGAAAATAAAATTATAATGAAGATAATAATAATAATAATAATAATAATAATAATAATAATGATAATAACAATAATAAAAATGATAAAAATGTTGTTACTAATAACAACAATGGCGATGGTTATAACAAGACGAAGGAGAAGAAGAAAAAAACAACAACAACAACAACAACAACAAGGAAAAAGGAAATACGGATATGATGAAGATAAAAAAAAAAAAAAAAAAAAAAAAAGGCAGGAGGAGAAAGTAAAGTAAAGGGTAAGAAAAAACGAAAGAAAGAAAAAGAGACACACGAAGAAAGAAACACACGAAGACAAAACAAAAACAAACAAACAAAAAATTAGAACAAGAAAAAAAACACACACAAAAAAATACCCAAAATAAAAGAAGAAGAAATACAAAAAAAAACAGAGAGAGAGAAAAAAAGCCAAAATAAGATTTAAGAAAAGAGGAACAGAAGAGGAAGAAGAGAAGAGGAGGGAGAAGAGGAGACCGCCGAGATTTCATCTCCTTAAAGACCACTGTAGCGTGTCACTGTCAAGCGCTGACACTAACAACTGTATGACTGGGTATTTCGACGGCGAAGGGGGTGGGGGTAGGGGGGGGGAGGGGCAAAGGGGGAGAGGTGTGTTTGGGATTGCTTGGCGGTGCGTGCGTGCGTGCGTTCGTGCGTGCGTCTGTTGTTGTTGTTGTTGCTTTTGTTGTTTTTTCTTGTTGTTTTGTTATTGCTGCTTTTATTGTTTTTGTTTTTGTTGTTTTGTTGTAGTTGCTTTTGTTGTTTTTGTTTTGTTGTTTTGTTGTTGTTTCGTTGTTGTTTTATTTGTGGTTGTGGGTGTCTTCTCTCTCCCTCGGTCTCCCCCCCCCACTCCCCCCCTCCTTTCGAAACCGCATCCCTGAAGGAACCTTTGCTTCAATCCTTCCCTCCCCCCCCCCACCTATCCCTCTCCCTCCCTCCCCCCTCCACCTATCCCTCTCCCCCTCCCCCCCCCCCCCCTCCACCTACACCCCCCCACCCTACCCCTATTTCCCCAAGCTAGCATTTTCGATTTTTTTTTTTTTTTTTTTTTAAGCA
>NC_061857.1:708874-711374 GCF_019202785.1 Penaeus chinensis
ACGAATCTGAGTTTATGGTTAGCATCTCGCACTGCCAACGTTTCTCTGTTGTCAGAAACGAATGGCCGATCTGTAATAATTCCATGAATATTAAAACTCGCTGAATTTCTCTCCCTTAGTCTCCCTCTCTCTTCCTCTCTCTTTCTGTGTGTTTATTTCTCTGTCTCTCTCTGTCTCTCTTTCTGTCTCTGTTTCTCTCACTCTCATTCACTTTTATCTCATTCCTTCTCTCTCTCTCTTTCTATCTATGTATCTCTGTCTCTTTCTCTCTCTCTCTCTCTCTACCATTCCTCACATGAAAATATATGGAAAAGAGTCTCTCTCTCTCTCTCTCTCTCTCTCTCTCTCTCTCTCTCTCTCTCTCTCTCTCTCTCTCTCTCTCTCTCTCTCTCTCTCTCTCTGTCTCTCTCTCTGAGAATATCTAAAGAGAGGTAAACAAGAGTCACAAAAAGGCAAGAGCAGCGGTGTTTGCCATCCTTCGTGTTTCCAAATCATTGACAATTCACCACAAGTTGGGCAAAGAGACCAGCGAGATGGATACCCATGGTAGTTGTCCTACTGACCATAGGATAAATGTTAATTAACCAATAGGAACGCAGCGGGAGAGGAGAGGCGCGTTCTGATTGGCTCTTCGGACAACGAGATGCACTGATAAGGCTGGAACAAGGCAGAGGAATGCGAGATGTTTAAGAAGGTGTCTGGCGCTGAAAAATACCGGATGATTTTCACCAGACGATCTCGCATTACGACCTTAGCGTCTGCCAAATGATATAGAATTACAATGCGAATTGAGGTTTCCCCGAGAATTCGTCCAAAGGTGAAAATTATATGAGTCGAGCTGTGATAGATTCTCTCGCATGCGTCCTCGGCGACTGGCCGCCACGCCGCGTCTTATGCACGGGCGGGGAAGACAAGGGTGCGGACAGGTGACAATATATTACGTGGGGGAAAAAATTGACATTGTTCATATCCGCTATTTATTAATACAGAACGCTCGTCTGCTCGCACGCCGACAGGGCCTCGAAGCCTCTTCAAGTAGCGACGAAAACCCTCTGGACTACAATGCTCCATATCTTCTTTTTTTCATTTTTTAAACAAGAACACAACGCAGAAACAGAAGAATTATAGCGAATCCTGGAACCGTGGATGACAATATTGTCGATCTTACGCGAGCAAAAAAACTCGTCCGGACCGAATTAATATTCCTATCACATTCTCCGAGATTTCACAGGGGGAGTTTTGTTTCAAGGTGGAAGGGGATTCGGTCCTTTTGCAGCATCTGTTGTTGCAGCTCCGTTGCAAGGCTTTCGGAGGCGGATTTTTCGCGCTTACGACCGGATCCTCACCTTCCTTCCGTCTCTAAAGAATGGTTTGCTGGATGAATATAAAGAGGAATTTATTCGATTAGGAGTATTAAATTGATTAAGTAAGCTACTGGACGATCCGCTCGGTAATCATACTTTCGCTCTTGATAAAACTGAAGGCTTGGCGTTTTCGCTGGTCTTCGTTGCGTTCCGCTCAGTTCCGGAGAGTTTCGCTCAGAGGACTCGATGATGGATCCCGCGGTTAATGACGAAATAGAGAGAGAGAGAGAGAA
This sequence comes from Penaeus chinensis, assembly GCF_019202785.1. Lineage (NCBI taxonomy): Eukaryota > Metazoa > Arthropoda > Malacostraca > Decapoda > Penaeidae > Penaeus > Penaeus chinensis. Next base: position 710,472 of record NC_061857.1, read on the forward strand.
AAATGCTGGATAATTTCATTTATTTTCGGTAACTTCTTCACATATAAGTAAGTTCTTTTGTGGTTCAGTTTTTAGTAAGATTTTAAAATAAATGTATCATTGAATCTCATTTTCTTTTTATTTCTTGTCAATACAATTAATCTTCCTGTTGTTGTTAGTATTGAGGTTATTATTATTAGCATTGTCCTTATTAATATAACTATCATTATCCTTTTATCATTACCGTTGTTTATATCATCTTTATTAATAATATTATTATTATTACTGTTATTATTATCATTACCGTTGTTTATATTATCTTTAGTAATAATATCATTATTATTACTGTTATTATCATTATTATTATTGTCATTATAATCATTGTTATTATTAATAATATTACTTTTGATAATAACAATGATAATTATAATTATGATGGCCTTAACAAAAACAAAATAATATTAACTATGATAGAAATAATAAAAAAAAAATATAAAAATTTACTACTACTACTATTACAACTACTAACAATGATAATGACAATACTGATAATAACAACAATAATGATGATGAGAGTGCAGCAAACAATAATGATGATAATAACAATGAAGGCAAGAATGATTAAAACAAATATAATGATACTGCTTTAACTGCTACTGATAATGATATTAATAATAACAACATTAAAAATCATAATAATAATAACAATAACAATAACAATACTACTACTAATAATTATAATAACAATAATGATAATGATAATGATAATAATAAAAATAGTAATAATAGCAATAAAATAGTTATAATAATGACAGTAACAAACGTAATAACGATAATAGTAATAATAATAGAAATAATGAATATGATACTACTAATAATGATAATAGAAATAATAATGAATATAATAATGATATATATTATCAT
>NC_061857.1:733874-736374 GCF_019202785.1 Penaeus chinensis
TATTACTTTTATTAATAATATTATTATTGTTACCATTAGTATCCTTATAATAATTATGATTATTATTGCTATTTCATTATTATTTTTGTCATTGTTTTATTATTGCTATTATTATTATCATCATCATTTTTATTATTACTATCATTATTATTATTATTATTATTATTATTACTATTATTATTATTATCATAATTATCATTATTATTTTTCATCATTATCATTATTACTATTATTTTTTTATTGTTCTCATTATCATCAGTATTATTAAAATCGTCGTTTTGATTATTATTATCATTATTATTATTATTACTAATATTATTATTATTATTGATGTTGTTATTTTTATCATTATCATTACTATTACTATTATTATTGTTATTACTATTATCCTTATCATTGTTATTAACACATTACTATTTTAGTTATAAATATCAATGTTTATATCATCAACATTCTGATTATTATCATCATTCTTAATTAATTATTACTCTTATTATCATTACTGTTATTGCTTTTTTTTTTTTGTCTTAATAGCATTATTATTACTATTATAATAGTTATTACTCCAGTCATTATTATTATTATCATTATTATTATTATCACCTTTATCATTATTATTATTATCTTTACTATTACTAATATTTTTTATGTTAATTGCTATTATCATTATTGCCATGCTTATTATCATGATAATAATAATAATAATAATAATAATTGTTATTGTTATTATCATTACTATTACCATTATTATTGTCATCATTAATCTTACTATTGTTATTCCTTTTTTATCTTTAAAATCATTGTTATTATTATTATTATTATTATTGTTATTATTATTATTATCATTATTATTACTATTATTATAGTTATCATTATTATTATTGTTGTTATTATTGTTATTATTACTGTCATTATTATTATCAATATTATCATCGTTATTATTATCATTATCATTATTAGTATTAGTATTGACATCATTAATATTACTGATATTTCCATTAATAGTAGCAGTAGTACGATTATTTTTATTATTACGGTGATTATTATTACAATATAATTTTCGATAGCATTACTATTACTATTATTGTTTATTATAGTCACTATTATAATCATTATCATCGTTATTGTTGTTATCATTATTATCAATATCATAGTTATATCATATTTTTATCAATATTGTTACTTCTATTATTATTATCATCACTCTCTTTTTATGCTTTTCATCTCTGTTATCATTATTATCCTAATTGATGTTATTATCATCGTCGTCATTATTATTACCATTATCATGGCCTTTTTATTGTTATTATTATCATTATCATTAATTTCATTGTTGTTTTATTGTTAAAATTATTATCATTATCATAATTATTATTGATATTATTGTTATTATCATTTTTATTATGGTTATCATTATCATTATCACCTTCATCATTATCAATGCTATTAAAAGGTTAACTTGATTACATTATCATTATTATTTCAAGCATTTATTATCATTATGTTTATGATTCTAATCATTTCTCCTAATTTTGGTTTGTTATTCTTTTATTATTGATGGTTTATCTATTACTATCATTCTCATTAATAAAATATGTAACTATGATCACAATAAATGAGAACATGAACGTGTATATGAATATAATTATATATGAATATTTATATATATGTTTTTATTTTTTATTTGTTCGAACAACCATTCATTCCACTGCAGGACATAGGCCTCTCTCAGTTCACTATTGAGAGGTTATTTGGCAGTCTCACCCTTGCCTAGTTGGATGCCCTTCCTAATCAAAGCGGCGACTTCCCCTATTACCTCTGCGTTTTTCTCGCCGTGAACAAATAAGAGGGGGGACAGGTGGGAGCTGAGAGAGGGAGGGAATATGAGAGGGAAGGAAGGGAGATGAGAGGAAAGTGAGGGAGAGGAGAGTAGATATAGGGAGGGGAGAGGAGAGGAGAGGGAGGAAGAGGAGAGGGAGGGAGGGGGGAGGAGAGGGAGGAGGAGGAGAGGAGAGGGAGAGGAGAGGACAGGGAAGGAGAGGGAGGGGAGAGGAAAGGGAGAGAGGGGAGAGGAGAGAGATAGGAGAGAGAGGAAGGGGAGAGGAGAGAGAGGAGAAGGAGGGAAGGGAGTGAGGAGAGAGGAAAGGAGAGTGAGGAAGGGGAGAGGAGAGAGAGGAGAAGGAGAGGAAAGGGAGATAGAGGAAGGAGAGATGGGAGAGGAGAGGAGAGGGAGGGAGAGGAAGGGGAGAGGGGAGTCGGGGAGGGGAGAGGAGAGGAGAGGAAAGGGGAGGCAGGAAGGGCAGAGGAGAGGAGAGGAGAGGGAAGAAGAGGAGAGGGAGGGAGGGGAGAAGGAGAGGAAAGGGAGATAGAGGAAGGAGAGAGGGGAGAGGAGAGAGGGGAGAGGAGAGAGAGGGGAGAGGGGAGTAAGGGAGGGGAGAGGGGAGTCGGGAGGGGAGAGGAGAGGAGAGGGAGGGGAGAGGAGAAGGAGTTACGATCGGAT
>NC_061857.1:742719-745219 GCF_019202785.1 Penaeus chinensis
AATAATATTAATATTTTTTATTAAAAGTGATTTTTAAGTCTATGAATGTTATTGTCATTATCATCTTTATCATATCATTATTATCATCATTCGTATTATTATCACTATTGTTATTGTTATCATCTTCATTATTATTATTATTATTATTATTATCATTATTATTATTATTATTGATATGTAATTACCATCATTACTATTATCATCGTCATCATCATCATCATTATCATTGCTATTACTATTATCATTATCATCTTTTTCGTCATCATCCTCATCATTATCATTGCTATTACTATTATTATTATTATCACCTTTATCGACATCATCATCATCATTATTATTGCTATTACTATTAATATTATCACCTTTATCGTCATCATCATCATCATTATTATTGCTATTACTATTATTATTATCACCTTTTTCATCATCATCATCATCATTATCATTGCTATTGTTATCACTATCAACAGACTCATCATCCTAACCACAATCTTTGTCAGCGATTGTCAATAAAAGTTAATTATATCAATGTTTACTTTTTTTCCATTCCTATCTGTTTCTTTTTTCAAATGATTTTTTTATTTATCGAGTGTAAAGTTATATGAATAGATAAATAGATAGATAGATAGATAGATAAAGATAAAGATTGATATTTAATGCACACAAGAATTTCCCTTCGTATTTTCTTCTTCCTCTTCTTCTTGTTCTTCTTCTTCTCCTTTTCTCTTATTTTATTGCTTCTTCGTTGTCTTTTTTTTTTTCGTCTTTGTTTTCTTTCATTTCTACTTTAAATTTTTCCTGTATTTATTTTATTTTTCCCTTACATATTTACATTTTTTATTTGATTTATTTTTTTTTTTCTGTTTTTCTTTTTTTTTTTGTCTTCTCCTGTTTTTTCTTTCCTTCTTTCACTATCTTCTTGTATTTCTGTTTTCTTTGATTTATTTTTCTCCTTCTTTCATCATCTTGATTTATTTTTGTTTTTTACTTCTTTCTCTCTTTCTTCTCGTTTTTTTTCTCCTGTTCTTACATATTTTTTTTTTCTTTCTCTCTTCCTATTTCTTCTCGCTTTTCTTTTTCTGTTCTATTACCACCTTCTTATTTTTTTCCTCTCTCTCCTTCTTCTCGTTTTTTTCTCCTGTTCTTTCACATCTTCCTTTTTTCTCTCTCTCTCTTTCTTCTCGTTTTCTTCTCCTCTTCTTTCACCATCTCCCTCTCTATCGTTCTTCTTCTTCTCGCTATTCTTTTCTTTCTTCTCCTGTTTTTTCTATCTTTTTTCTATTTTTTTTTTTTTTTTTAACCTTCCTTTGCGTGTCCAGAGCAGCATATCTATCATAGACAAGAAGGCAAAAGATTGTTTTTATCCTCACAAGACATTTCCTACAGTGTCTACAACTTTGTCATCACACGAAGGAAATTGACGGTTGGGGACGCCCTCCCTCCCCCCCCTTCACCCCCCTTCTCCCCCTCCCCAGCCCTGCAACCCCTCCTCCCTTCCTACCTTGTTCCTGTCACTCTCTCTCTTTCTCTTCCTCCCTTCCTCCTTCCTTGCACCCTTACCCTTGTCCTCTCCCTCTCCTCTCCTACTCTCTCTCGCCCTCTCCTTTTCCTACTCTTTCGCCCTCTCCTTCTCCCCACTCTCTCTCCCTTTCCTCTTCTCCCTCTCTCTCGCCCTCTCCTTCTCCCTCTCTCTCGCCCTCTCTCTCTCGCCCTCTCTCTCTCTCTCTCTCTCTCTCCCTCTCCTTCTCCCTCTGTCTCTCTCTCTCCTTCTCCCCACTCTCTCGCCTTCTCCATCTCCCCCTCTCTCTCTCTTTCCTTCTCCCTCTCTCTCTCTCTCTCTCCTTCTCCCCTCTCTCTCTCTCTCTCTCTCTCTCTCTCTCTCTCTCTCTCTCTCTCTCTCTCTCCTTCTCCCTCTCTCTCTCTCTCTCCTTCTCTCACTCCTTCTCCCTCTCTCACTCCCTCTCCTCTTCTCCCCCCCCCCCCCCAAGCGAAGACGTCAGTGGCATAACAACTTCTTCCGGTAAAGAACAAGTGCAGTTCACAAGGGGGAGGGGAGAGGGGGAGGGGAGCAAGGGCAAGGGGAAGGGGGAGGGGGAGGGGGAGGGGGAAGGGACTGACTAAGTAGGAGGGGGAGAGAGGGAGTCTTTTTTTTTCTTCTTTTTTTTTTTTTTTCTTTTTTTTCGTTTATTTTTTCTTCTTCTTTTTTTAAAGGAAACGGAATACACGTGGTTAGTCCGGGTCCTTCAACAGCTCAGTTATTGGTTGCAATTTTCGTCTTTTGCAGCAGGAAAAGTACTCCTGCAGCTGGGGGCAGAACGTGTGACAATGTGCCAATGTAACTTTTCCTTGTTGCAATTGCTATTGTTGTTGCATAAGAGGTTATGCATAATAATTGTCCAACCTATATTTGATGGCGAGACTGCCTGTCGGATTGGAAAGTAGTGCACCTGAAGGCTTTCTCGAAATGTCTTGCATTTTACGTATGTGTGCATTTACACAC
>NC_061857.1:752719-757719 GCF_019202785.1 Penaeus chinensis
TTACTCTTGTCGTGATGCGATGTAATCAGATCTTGATAATGATGATGATAACGAAAATTATCACAATATCGATATTGATACTGATAATAATAATAATGATAATACAATAGGCTGACGGTAAACTTTTAAACCATGTACACATGTTGGCACGCACGCACTCACGCACACACACACACACACACACACACACACACACACACACACACACACACACACACACACACACACACACACACACACACACACACACACACATACCTACGTGTGTGTGTGTGTGTGTGTGTGTGTGTTTGTGTGTGTGTGTGTGTGTGTGTCTGCCTGCATATGTATATATATATATTTATATATAAAGAGAGAGACAGTCAGCCAAATATATATATATACACACACACACACACACACACACACACACACACACACACACACACACACACACACACACACACACACACATATTTACGTGTGTGTGTGTGTGTGTGTGTGTGTTTGTGTGTGTGTGTGTGTGTGTGTCTGCCTGCATATGTATATATATATATTTATATATAAAGAGAGAGACAGTCAGCCAAATATATATATACACACACACACACACACACACACACACACACACACACACACACACACACACACACACACACACATATATATATATATATATACATTTATATATATATTTGGCTGTATATATATATATATTTTTTTATTTTATTTAGTATATGCTAAATAGATGGACAGACATACACATACATACACATACTTATGTGTATATATATACATATATATATGTGTGTGTGTGTGCGTATACATATATAAACACATTGTTTTGTCTTCTTTCAGGAAAGGGGGGGGGGGGGGGAGGCGATTATCCGATTCAATATTAGCTAAGATATTTTGATGTGTATTAACACGTATTTTGGATTACAGATGGTATAACATTGACACCATATTTCAATATTACATTCATGTTATTTTGGCCTCTCGTTATTAAAAATATATATATATATGTGGCGGAACATCGAAAAAAATTATCTCTATTTCTTTTTTTTCTATCTGTCTATATGCATATGAATGTCCATCTATTTCCCTCCCTCTCTCTCTTTTTCACTCTCTTTCTATATTTTTTCTTTTTCTATCTTGCATTCACTCTCATTTTCTTTCTCTCGCTCTCTCTCTCTCTCTCTCTCTCTCTCTCTCTCTCTCTCTCTCTCTCTCTCTCTCTCTCTCTCTCTCTCTCTCTCCCCCTCCCTCCCTCCCTCCCTCTTTTTGTCTCTGTATGTCTGTATGTCTGTCTCTCTTTATTGCTTTCTCTCTCTCTCTCTCTCTCTCTCTCTCTCTCTCTCTCTCTCTCTCTCTCTCTCAATATATATATATATTTTCTCTCTCTCTCTCTCTCTCTCTCTCTCTCTCTCTCTCTCTCTCTCTCTCTCTCTCTCTCTCTCTTTTCTTTGTCTCTTTTTTTTCTCTCTCTCTCTTTTTTTCTTTGTCTCTTTCTTTTGCTCTCTCTCTCTCTCTCTCTCTCTCTCTCTCTCCCCTTTTTTTCTTTGTCTCTCTTTTTTCTTGCTCTCCCTCTCTCTCTCGCTCTCTCTCTCTCTCTCTCTCTCTCTCTCTCTCTCTCTCTCTCTCTCTTTCTCTTTCTCTCTCTCTCTCTCTCTCTCTTTTTTCTTTGTCTCTCTTTTTTCTTGCTCTCTCTCTCTCTCTCTCTCTCTCTCTCTCTCTCTTTCTCTCTCTCTCTCTCACTCACGCTAACATTAACATTAACACTAGCACTCACACACATGCACTCACCCACGCACTCACGCACACTATCCCTCCCACACAGTCTCGTGCATGCAAAGCCATGTGCTTGCGCGTCCGGTATCGTCCAGGGGTGTGTGCACGTGCAAGGAGTCAACAGCAGCAACATATGCGTTCGTGCCACCTGTCATAAATTATTGCTTTGATGTGACGTCTGGAGTGCAAGCCTTTTTTTGTAGTGTGTTTTTTTCCCACGGTGATCGGGTGGGGGGAGCGGGGGGGGGGGGTGAAAGGGGGAGTAGGGGTATGGGGTATGGGATGGTGGTCGGGGGGGTGAAGAGCGGGGGTGAGGGTGATGGGATTGGGGGGGGGAGGGGGGAGTGAGGGTTGGGGGGAGGGGGGGATGTCCTAGGGGAAGGGGAGCAAAGGGAGGGTTGCATAAAGGGAAGAGGAGGGAAGGATGAGGATAAGGGAGAAGGAGAGAGAAGAGAGAAAGAAAGAGAGAAAGCGAATCGATAATTGCATGATAAACAGACTAAAATGAAAGGGGAAAAAATGTGGATTTCTTCTTTGTTCTACATGTCTGCATATATGGAAAAATACACAACAGTATATACAAATTGCATACGAAAATACTCTTTGCACACACACACACACACACACATATATATGTGTGTGTGTGTGTAGTATACATTGAAATTTATCGTTTCCCGGAAAATGCTAACACAAATACACACAAGTAATACAAAGATACAGCAATATCGCCCACAACACCCAAGTGGCTACGTTATCCAGTAATGAACAGAGATTATAAACCCACTGCGTATACGTAACATAAAAGGAAACGTTACTCTCTATTCGGAAATTCGCGAACTGTATTTGTCAAACTTGCTCAGGTTCTTTTAGACTCGCCGAAGCTCTCACGCGAAGTTTATCATTAACAGGATAATTTACGGGTTTGATAATATCTAATTCTTACCATGAGTTTCGCTGAAGTAATTCTGTTCCCTCTCTTCCCCCTTCTCTCTCTCCTTCCTTCCTCCTCTTCTCCACGTCTCCCTTTAGCTCCTCTTCCTCTTCTACGTCTTCTTTCTTCCTCCTTTTTTCTTTCTCTTCCCTCTTCCTTCACCTTCCTCTCCTTCTCTTCTTATGCGCCATCTTGCTCATTTTCTTTATTCTCTCCCTCCTCCTTTTTCTCAGTCTTCTACTCCTTCCCTCCTTATTTCTTCCCCCTCGCCTTCTTCTCCATCATCTTTCTTCATTCTGCTCCTTCTCCATCTACCTCCTCATTCTCCTCCCCCCTTCCTCCTTCTCTTTCGCTCCCTACCCCTCCCTCTTCCCCTCCCTCTCCCCCCCTTCCTCTTCCACCCCCAAATCACTTCCTGCCACCCCCACCCCACCCCCTCTCCTTCCCCCATCCTCATTGAACTCGTTAAAGAGAGAGAGAGAGAGAGAGAGAGAGAGAGAGAGAGAGAGAGAGAGATAGAGATAGAGAGAGAGAGAGAGAGAGTGAGAGACAGAGACAGAGAAACAGAGAGAGAGAAAAGAAGAAAGAGAGAGAAAAAAAAGAGAGAGCAATAATGATAAGAGACAGAGCATAAAAAAAAATTAAAAAAACGAGACAGAAAAGTGTCACGGGGCGTAATTATCGACGTGGGGGGCTCTCGGCGAAGGTGTGTCATGGTGTGTCAGTTTCCGCGGCTTGTCAAGGGAAGACGACGCCGGATTTTGAGAAGGTCATCAGGCCGCCTCTTTTGTAATGGGGGGGGGGGGGGGGAAGGTTAGGTTGGGGGGCGGTTCCCTTCTTTCGCGCTGGGTTTTTGCATCCATTATAGAGATCCTGGCTTCGATTATTTCACTATGTCTATTATATGTATATATGTATGTGTGTGTGTGTATGTATGCGTGCGTGCGTGTGTGTGCGGGCGTGCGTGTGTACCCCCCCCCCCCCCCAGAATCCCCTAATAAAACCGACTCGATCCCTCCAAAATGGATTCAAAACATCTTCAATTAACCAGGACTCGTATTACACCTCATAAACTCCAGCTCTCAACACCCCTCCCCCCCCTATCCCCATAACCCCTCCCCCCAACCCTCTCCCCTTCACCCCCTACTACCCCTAACCCGCCGTCAATAATGTGCACAACTGTTGAAGAGGATTCGAACCGATGGCAAAGGGAATCAAACGCCTCAACAAAGACAAATGACGAGTGGATATTGCTTCGATTTAGACTCCTCGATTCCTCAAGCTCTTCCCTCTTCCTTCCTTGATTTCTCGGGGAGTTTATAATCTTGCGGTCTTTCTCTCTCTCTCTCTCTCTCTCTCTTTCTTTTTTTATATCTTCTTCCTTTCCTCTCTTCTTCTTCTTTTTTTTAATAAGTTGCTTGAGGATATGATAGAGTTATTTTTCGTTGTCACTTAAAGCAGCCATTCGCTTAATCTGTAATGAGACGGTTTGGAGACAGGAAGTCGGTTATTGGTAGAAAAAAGCTGCAGGCATCAACAGTAATAAGTGGCCCATTAATCATTATATATTTGAATGGAAGTGGTTCCGATCCTGCTCTCGTTTGAAATACTTTTGGTGTAAATGGTTATATTGCGTTCTGATGTTGCCAGGTCTTTATTGCGGATAATTCGAATTTCATATTGATAATAATTTTAATGCTAAGAGCCCTCTTTACCTGGTATTATGTTTGGAGAGAGGGAGGGAAGCAGAAAGGGAGAGGGTGAGGTGAGGGAGAGGGTGAGGTGAGGGAGAGGGTGAGGGTGAGGTGAGGGAGAGGGTGAGGTGAGGGAGAGGGTGAGGGTGAGGTGAGGGAGAGGGAGAGGGTGAGGTGAGGGAGAAGGAGAGGGTGGGGTGAGGGAGAGGGAGAGGGTGAGGTGAGGGAGAAGGAGAGGGTGGGGTGAGGTGAGGGAGAAGGAGAGGGTGGGGTGAGGGAGAGGGAGAGGGTGAGGTGAAGGAGAGGGTGAGGTGAGGGAGAAGGAGAGAGAGAGAGGAAGAAAAGCAGAAAGGGAGAGGGTGATGTGAGGGAGAAGGAGAGGGTGAAGTGAGGGAGAGGGAGAGGGTGAGGTAAGGGAGAGGGAGAGGGTGAGGTGAGAGAGTGATATATAGAGAGAGATAGATACATAGATTGGTGTACAAAACAGATGGATAGATAGACAGGTATTGCTTTAAGTCATAATGCCGGAACACCTACCATGATGAAAACAAATCCTTGCTAAAAGGAGAGATGTTCCATAAATCTAAGAACAGGAGAAACTAACG
>NC_061857.1:770219-775219 GCF_019202785.1 Penaeus chinensis
GTTGTTGCATAATTCAATCGGCAAATAAGGAAATTGCATCTTGAAAATCATTATACATTTTGAGTGTTTTAATTGAAGTTGATCGCCTTTAATTCTTTACATTTATCGAGATCAAACTGATACTAATGCTAATGATGATGATTATTTGTTAATGTAATTAGGCCTTTGATGATACGGGTAAGGATGGTTAGGATAATGACATTGATAATGATTATGATGATATCGGTATAAGATGATGGCGAAAACAGTAATTATACTTAGAATGTGTGTGTGTGTGTGTGTTTGTGTGTTTGTATGTGTGTTTGTGTGTGTGTGTGTATGTGTGTGTGTACGTGTGTGTGTGTCTATGTGTTTGTGTGCGTGTTTGTGTGTGTGTGTTCATGTGTGCGTGTGTTTGTGTGTGCGTGTGTGTGTTCATGTGTATGTGTGTGCGTGTGTGTTTGTGTTGATGTGCGTGTGTGTGTTTGTGTGTGTTCATGTGTCTGTATAGTATTTGTGCTTGTGTGTGCTTGCGTGCATGCGAATATACATGTATATAAATGAAATATACAACGAAGTCACCGCAAATAACACGAATTTCGACGTCACAAAATTCTTCTCTGAATCTTTTTGTGTTTCTCATTTTATTCCGTTCGTCTATTTATATCGCCTTTATGGCCCTTTATGATGTCAGGTAGGTGTTTTAATGACGTAATGACACGTGTTGGATAGCCCGAGGATTGCATTTTCTGGCGCATATAAATGGGCGAAGACAACACAAGGGGGAAAGGGGGGGGGGGGGGATTAGACAAATTTCATTCGCGAAAATTGAATCAAATATGAAAATCCAATTATGGAGGTCGACAGACAGACAGACAGACACACACATACATACATACATACACACACACACACACACACACATGTATATACGTACATACATACACAGTATCCACACACACACACACACACACACAAAAATATGCTTATATGAATATCACTCTATCTCTTCCTTCCTTACTTCACATGCTGCTCTATCTCCCCTTCTGCTTCCGTTCACTTCCTTCACCCTCCCTTTTCCCGAGAAATCCTGTCCTTATCACAAACCCGATACTCTACGGAAGGGAGACCCGCCCCCTCGCACCGAAAGGGGGGCGGGGGGCGGAGTATTTTTTTTTCTGCAAGTCATCCATTCATTAGGTGTGTGTTATTCTTTATTCTTAGAAATGATTATGCTTTATATTGTGTTCGTGGTATCGTTAGGATTCAGAGTGCTGCTGTTATTAGGGGAATGATGGCGGTAAAGATAACACAAGTAATATATATATATATATATATATATATATGTATGTATGTATGCATATATACACACACACACACACATATATATATATATATGAATGTATATACATATATGAATGTATATATATATATATATATTGTTACCGTACACTTACCAGAATGACTGTTCTTCTCACAGCTTTCCTTCTAAACTACGAGAAGCCTCATCATAACCACCAGGCAATCCATTAACCCAGACCCTTCACCCTTCGCCGCTCTTCGTGCGTCCAAGATTCTCACCTCAGGATCACCGATTTGCATAAAGGGTGTGGGGAGAGGGGGAGGGGGAGGGGGGGGAGGGGGTCAGGTTAATTCATGATAATAGGCTAATTGCTTATAGGGTTTAAAAATTCATAATTTCCTCGTTCGGTTGGTCTTTTACTAGCAAGGTGTGGCGGTCTATCACATCGCGATCACTTGCCCAGGTATTTTGTATCTAATGCTTGAGTTGATAGATAAATAGGCAGGTACGTAAGTAGATAGGAAAAGAAAAACAGAGGGACAGATAAATAAACACATAAACCAGTGCATTTGTACATATATTTATATATTCACACACACACACACACACACACACACACACACACACACACACACATATATATGTGTGTGTGTGTGCTTGTGTGTGTGTGTGCTTGTGTGTGTGTGTGCTTGTGTGTGTATGTGTGTGTAGAGAGAGATAGATAGATCGATATATAGACAGATAGACAGTCATTATGAAAATAGGTATATGTATTGTAACAATACATAACGAACAACAAGCCAGAATAAAAAAAAAAAAAAAAAAAAAAAAAGAGGAAAAAAAAAAAAGTACATAAAATATGATTACCATAAAAAAAAAAAAACGAAATGACAACGAATAAGCAAAAAAAAAAAAAAAAAAAGCAAGACAAAAATGACTAAACAAAGAAAAGAGATCAGAGCAAACAGCCCCGAGTTCCCCCTTCCCCCCCTTCCCCCAACCTCCCCCCCCCCCCCGTTTCGAAACCTCTTTCCCTCGCGGTTTCAACGATGTGTTCTCTTCGGCACAACACGCGGCCCGGAATGAGGTTCGCAAGACGCCGAAAGGGTTAAGGAGGACTGATATATCACAGTATGAGGGAATTTTATTGCTTGGGAGTCTCAAGCAAAACGCCGCTCCTCAGTGCCTCGCATATATGCATATGTAACAGCGCTAAATGTGGGAAAAAACTTAAATTGAGAGAGGTTTGCGGATGGGGGTGGGGGGGGGGGGGCGAGGTGGAAAGGGGGGAGGAATGGGAAGGTTGTTGGTGGGATGGGGGAGGGGAGAAAGGAAGGGGGATTGGGTGCAAAGGGACGAAACGATATGACTTGTTTTGATCTATCCTCTGCTCTTTCTCTCGCTTTCTTTCTCCCTCTCCCTCTCTCTCTCTCTTGTTATCTCTCTCTCTCTCTCTCTCTCTCTCTCTCTCTCTCTCTCTCTCTCTCTCTCTCTCACTTTCTCTTTCTTTCTCTTTCTCTTTCTCTTTCTCTCTCTCTCTCTCTCTCTCTCTCTCTCTCTCTCTCTCTCTCTCTCTCTCTCTCTCTCTCTCTCTCTCACTTTCTCTTTCTTTCTCTTTCTCTTTCTCTTTCTCTCTCTCTCTCTCTCTCTCTCTCTCTCTCTCTCTCTCTCTCCCTCCCTCTCTCTCTCCCCCTCCCCCTCCCTCTCTCTCTGTATAGACTTTTATATGCACTACATACATGCACTACCTCCCATCCAAGACCGTGCATATGTACGTGTACGTGTGCGTTTCTCGTTGCCAGTCTACAATATGTCAACTCTCAAGGACTTCCGAGGCTGGGTCTGAATACAAGTAGTACATTTCAGAAATCCTTGGCTTTTGGCTGGGAATTTCCAGTGGACTTCATTACAGCTTTTGATCAATTATGATCTTTTTATTTTCCCAGTGTCCTGTATCTTCATTTTAATTTACCTATTTACCTTTTACCTTACTTTTTTATTATTTTTTTCCCCTAATTCACTGTTAGTGGTTCATTTTTGTGTCTCTAGATTCATCGATATATTTTTTTTCCTTTTATTCATCTCGATATTGGAGAGAATTTAATTTAAAACCCTTGCAGATAATTATTTCTTGACATAATAATAAACACAGAACATGTAACTCTGTCATAACTTATACCAATTTCCCCACCAACGCTTTATAAATATCCTTGTACGCAATTCCTTCATTTTCTCCAATCTGCTCATCACCGAAATATCTGAATGAGATATATTTCTTCCAAGATGAATCGAAGGGTACACACAATAAGCTTCTAAGAACACACTTTATTTTTTTCAGTAAGTTTAGTGTTTTGGATTTTGAATTCTGGAAGAATGATAGAACGAGGTTTTTTCAATGACAAATCGAAAAGACCTTATTTTTTCAGTAAGTTCAGTATTTTGGATTTTGAATTTTGGAAGAATGATAGAACGAGGTCTTTTCATTTACAAATTGCTATTGAATGTATGCGGTGATCTTGAAGCTTCCCTTGGGCTTGTCATGACAATTCTGTTTCCTTTCCTCTTTTTAAATGAAAGATTATTATTTTTTTTTCGGATGAAATCTCTCAATCTTTTTATAGTTTCTTGTTGGATTCCAGTAATGTCTTCGATAGAGAGATATGAAAAGAGAGAGCGAGAGAAGAGAAGAGAAGTGAGAAGACGAGAGAAGATAAGGCAAGACAAGAGAAGAGGAGAGCAGAGGAGATGGGAGGAAAGGAGATGAAAGGAGAGAGAAGAAGAGGAGAGGAGAGAAGAGAAGAGGAGAGGAGAGGAATGGTAAGAAGATAAGAGATTAAAAGAGAAGACGAGAGAAGACAAAACCAAACCAAACAAAACGAAAAAGGAGAGTAAGAGAAAATACAAGAATAGGACAACCACACCAAGGAGAGGCCATCGAAGACCTCCGAAGAAGGGATGAATAAAGCACGAGAGAAGAAGAGAAGAGAAGAGAGAAGAGACGAAGAGAAGAAGAGAAGAGGAGAGAAGAGAAGAAGAGAAGAGAAGAAGAGAAGAAGAAAATAAGAGAAGGAGAGAAGAAGAGAAGAGAAGAATAGAAGAAAAGAAGAGAATGGGAGAAGAAAAGAGAAGAAGAGAAGATAAGAGAAGAAAAGAGAAGAAAAGAGAACAGAGAAGAAGAAAATAAAAGAAAAAGAGACGAAGAGAAGATGAAGAAGAAGAAGAAGAAGAAGAAGAAGGAAGAGGAGGAGAAGAAGAACGAAAAGAAGACGAAGAAGGAGAAGAAGAAGAGGAGGAGGAGGAGGAGCCGAGAATCTCCCTATAGAAAATCCCCATACGTTACCCTCTCCCTCCCTCCCTCTCCCTCCTCTCCCTCCTCTCACTCCTCTCCCTCCACTCCCTCCTCTCCCTCCTCTCCCTCCGCAATAAAGGCCGCCAGGTCGAGCGCATCTTCGCCTCCCAATGATGAATCGTATTAATTTTCGTGGCGCAAATATGCAAATTTCCGCGGGAGTAAATCTCAAGACGGTGACGTTCCTTGCGAGGCGCTCTAATGAACCTTGACCTGGTGTTACTTGACGCGAGGGGGGTGTGTGGGGGGTATGGGGGTAGGGGGGGAGGGAGGAGGATGAGAGGGAGGGAGGGAAGAAGGGAGGGAGGGAGGGAGAAGGAGAGGGAGAGGGAGAAAGAGAACGAGGAGAAGGAGAAGGAGGAGGAGGAG